>NC_088789.1:11980508-12281801 GCF_949628265.1 Cloeon dipterum | reverse complement strand
TTTATTTAAATTTGTTTAATTTATAACTTTCCAGGTCGTAATGACACCCAACCAACCACTGGAGAACTGAACAGGTGAGAATTATACTAAGAAAAACATATCTTTTGAGCGCTGAATATTGCTTGGAATGAAAATTGATTCTGGCAATCAAAGCCTTATTATTTGAGTGGAGCAAAGTGGCCATTTTATGGAAAAGCAAAAAAGCGCTGAGATTGCAAGAGTCCTGCCTCCATTTCCGCTTTGGCAAAACGGGATGAAATAGCGTGAGGCTGCGAGAAAACAGCATTCTAATATTTATGACGGCTGCTCTTTTTTCTTCTGGTGAATCCAGGCAGGAGCGTTTGCGACAATTTGCGCGGAAAATTTCTCATATTTCGTCCCGTTTTCCGTCACACACACGCCGCGATAAAAGTCATGCATGACGAAGGGCGCTCGTTTTCTACTTAATTTGCCCATTTTTCAAGCTCCCGTTTCCTCTGGTTGAGCGTTTTATGCATTGTATATTCTCGTCCCGAGCGCCGCATTCAAGTGAACGTGTAACATACGCTAACCCAGCATGCAGAGTACAATGTGTATACCTGGTGTACATGAGGCGCCCCCTGTTTTAGTTGGGCATGCCCGGGCCTCGTAAAAGCATCCACGGCTCCATTGCCGCTTGCTTTTAAGTGGACTGGGACCAATTAGCCCTAGGAAGTAGAGTTTTAATGAATAACAGGCTGAGAAAATATTCGTCGCACTCTCGTTCTATCTTAAATCGCATGGTTTTCTGAAATATGACAGTTGCTATTTATTTGTATGCTTGATATCCGTGATGTGATTGTAGGTTCGGAAATTAAGGATGAATGACTATTGTTTTTACGTATGATATGCTTTTTGTCACTGAACGAGTACAAATCACGCAATTCAAAGACTTAAGCAATTAAAATCGTTTAAAATTTTGCCGAAACCCGTCTGAATCCCATTTAAATTTCCTGAAATACCTGTAAACTCTTCATAATCGTCCACATTATCGGTGCATAAATGTTTTTCTGCCAAAAAAATATACACATTTTTCCTTGTATTTTAAAGTCATTGTTTGAAAAGAATGGAGAGATGATGTTGATTTTGATAGATTTCTCTGAAAAAGTAGATCACAAAATTACACTCTTCTTTGTATATTCGTCAGATTTTATGCGATGGTTTACAAACTGTAGTTTTTTTTAGTACAAATTAGGTTTATAATTGATGATAAGAGATGAACTTCATGCAGAATTTAATGATTCCTTTGAACTATCAGTTGGCAAATCAAACCTTTTTTGTGGGGGCAAACAAATTATAATAACTAATAAATGAATGAATACCCGTATTGAAACATGTATAAATTGACTTAAAACCAGTCTAAATTGAAATCAATAAGGTCGTCTCTTACTTCAAAGGACCGTCTGAAATTCATAACTCCTATCGATTGATTAAGTATAACTGCATAATTTTTTTTTAGAAAACTGAGCTCATTGAAAATAATAGCTCTCATCTTTCATCTGTCGCTTTCAATTTTATTTGAGGTATTTGGGACATTAAAATGTTCTTTTTGGCTTTCTCAATGCAAAATGTTGAGCATGTGAATAAAATTACTTAAAATTCAATCAGTCGTTTTGCTTCTAGAGACTTAATGTGCTGTGACTGATTAGAATCGTCTTTTAATGCATAAATTAGATTTTATATTTGTACCAATAGCTCTCAAGTAAAGGTTTTAAATAAAATAACAATATCAAACATTGCCTGATATAAGCATTGTTTGATAGATTTTTGCCTTGTGAACGTCTATATTAAAATATTTGTTATGAAATGTGCTTCATTTGCGTTGCATGATATGAGTTAAGGAGAGTAAAGGTAGGAGATGCGAATAAACAGCCAGAGTCACCATAGGAGGGGAAGGGGTGGGGATGAACGTCGCTTGTTCGCTGGTTGTTCACCCCCACCCCTTCCCCTCTTATGGTGACTCTGGCTGTTTATTCGCATCTCCTACCTTTACTCTCCTTAATATGAGTATGGTTGTATGATAGTGTTTTGCGAGAAGCACGTAATTTTCTCAGCCATGTATATTTGAGCTTAATTTTTTGAAATCCTACTAACCGCGACAGCCCCAAACCATGCCGCGCGTCCCTCGAGGGTACGCCCGCAGCCGATTTTGGAATGATTCGAAAGAGCTACTAGAATTGTACATATTCAAAAAGCATGCTTGCTTAGTGGCAAGGTGACGGGTTGTTTTGGCTCTAACAAGGCGCTGTTGGCGCTCTTGCAGAGCGTGGTGCTATCTGTCGCCTAACAGCTCGGTGGCGTGTATTGCGCCCGGTGATGCCCGCAGTGAGAAGTCGCCTGGCGGTCCCCTGGCCCAGTCGCGGCGTTCCAGCCACGACTCGAATGGTGCCCTCGCGAGCCCACCCATCTACACGACGTCGCCGCCGCGCGGCGGGCCCCGCATGATGCAGGGCGCCGTGGTGACGGCCACCGGTGCGTACCACCACACAGGAATCAGCCACCCAATTAGCTCAGCAGAGAAGGTGAGGCTCTCGCCCATGGTGCTGCAGCCACCAACCAGGGTGTAGCACGCACCTCTTATCAGCCGGGTCTGAACTGACGAAAGATGCACACTTTCCCACGAGGTCAGTTTTCCTGAGGAGAGCACTTGCGAGTCAATCATTCATTAATTGTTACTGTACCTTTGATTACTATTCTCTCCAACTTGGTTCTTTTTTCATTATTATTTTTCGTTGAGCTGCTTTTTGGTTCTTCATTTCAATATCCAGGCAGGGGCATTACGTTTCGACTAACACTCTTTTAACTTGTCGATACTCTTGTGGTAGATGCTTTTTGGTGGTGACAATAATGTCCCAGCATCAGTATTTTGAGCAGTAATTTGAAACGTTGTTATTTTGAACCAATGTAGTCTAATTGAGCTGAATAAAATGCATTTTTCACACGCTATACACTTTTAAAATATTTTAACGGAGAGTAGAAAATTGACTTAAACAATTATACAATAGATTTTTCGTGTTTTTAGCTTTCATGCAACACACATTCACAAAAAATTCCAAGACACTCAGTGTATTGGTTAAAATTATTTTATCAGCTCTATGTTTCGAAGAAATTAGACTACGCGGCGTTTTCATTTAATCATTTTAGTTTCAATGTTAGCAACAGTAATATTTTTGATATATATTGGCTCTCATTTCTTTTGCATTTTCTTGCTCACACACGATCTATACTTAAATCTCTCTATTGGTGTTGGATTTGGACAAGCAATTTTTTGCCACTCCATACACTTATACTCTCTTCTTTCATTTCAAACACAAACTTGCTTGATCGTTTTTACTCTTTCCATTTCACACAAGCACCAATCTATTTTCGAGTAACATAATATTATTTAATTTTTTCCTTTGTGCTAATCGCAATTTCACGTGTATCTCTCTCTTTCGAAGTAATTGCTGACACTACAGTAATCCAAATTCTCTGTGGAGCTTTTTGGGTGTGACTACTTTTCTGAACTATATATAACTCGTATATATACCACACACTGCAAATTTTGGTTGAGTTGTGTGTAAAATAGAGCATCACTGCAAGGTAAATTTTGGCATCATTAAGATAAGCGAGAGGTTGAGAAAAATAGATCCTTAATGTACAGAACAGCTCCCTGTCAACACCAACAATATTAATTTATATATATATATATATATATATATATATATATATATATATATATATATATATATATATATATATATATATATATTAAATCCACACAAGTCCGCGGATAGTCACACAGTGTCCTTCTGATTGAACAGAGTGGCAATTTTGCATGATTTACACCCTCCCCCATCGGAATTCTTTTAGAGGGCAATAAAATTGGAGACATTTCGTTTCCATTTCTAGAAGGCAAAATATGGCACATCTTAGTTGCAACTGTTACTTTTATATAATGTAGGTTCAACCCGAATTTATTTATTTTATCCAAACGCTCTTGCTATACATACATCAAAGCTGTTTTCCTCAACCTGAAATCGTACAAGGCATGTAATACCGCACACACGGTACTAACACCTTTCTTTTGAGTTGATCACTGATTGTAACTCTCACTTTGGCAATGCACATGTCTACACACCTGCACGCTGGATTTATTTATCCTTCATTAACCACTTCCAATTATTGTTGGTAAACCGAGTTACCTCGCATGGCAGAAGATTTAATTTGTTCCAAGCAACGCGATATTGGATGACGATGAGCGACTAATTTCCGCGGCGCTTTCGCAGGCACTGACGCGTGGCGCTAAGTTCTTGCCAGCGGCGAACCACCCTAGAGGCTTTGGCAGCGCGGAGTCTCCGGACACAGTGTTTGCCACCTTGCAAGTGCCTCGGATCAGCAACAACGGCTCGACCAAGGTGGCCGGCGCCAACCGCGGCGTCTCCTCCATCTACCGGCCGCTCGAGTACGCCGACATCTGATCGAACCACCAAGTAAATTTTCCCCGCGTGTGACACAGACACTTGACTCGCCCTGCTGATAGTTAAGAGTAATTTAAAGAGTAAGAAGAGAATTTTCTCTCTGATGTTGTGAATGAGATCACTTCGGTTTTGATACGACGTACGCAACTAACTAATTTGTTAGAGAATGAGAGATTAAGATAGGAAAAAAGCTGTTTTGATGAGCTGGACCAACCTTCCATCACTGAAAACAGATTATTACATGACATTTTACTGTAGTTTATTGTCAGCCTACGGACACACACACACAGCAAGTGTGCTGCACGCGCGCTTCGTTATTTTGTATTTTTATATTGTGTAATTTGGTTTAAAACTTATTTATTTATTAAATAAAGCATACACGCAACTTGTTACCCGCGTCACACCAAAGGTGACTTTTGCATCGGATCGATTCAATCAAATGCTCACTATAAGTTATACTTTTTAGCAGCGCTCTGACCATCGACGATCGAAATGTGGCTTTGCAAAAAAGGAAGTATTAGAGGTTTTAGATTTCTATCAGATTTGAAGCGGGATGAGCGTTGTTTTCCTATGATTTTCGCCGCATTTTTAAAGCGCCTGAAAGCAGAAAAACAGCCAAAACACATGGAAACCGCATATCCTAATTCATAATGATTAAAGAAACGCTCCTGCGCTCCTAAGTAAAAAATAGCTCTCTTATTCTATCTCACTGCCAAATTTTAAACACTTTTTAGTTTTCCACTCAGCACTACATAGTTGTTCTAAAAAAATCATACATTTTATGAACTGGAATGGATATATAATTGTTGAACTTATTCTAATTAGATGTTGCTTTCTCCACATTTCCGAATAAAGGGAGTGCATATTGAATAATTACATTCGTGGAGTGTGTTAAGTCCTTTTAATCGGAAAATTTTAAACTACTTGTCGGATTTGAAAAATGTTTGATTTTACTTCAAGTTGTTCCAATAGTTGGCCTAACTACGCCGAAGTCCTGTCACTATAGCTCTGACGATTATTATATGTATAAGATATATGACACACACTTTCACCGATAGACGCTATTTGCACTGAAAAAACTGTTCATGAAACAATGAATGTCAAGATGTAGATTAAACGACGAATCTCCAGTATTAGGAAATGGTAACAAAAACCACTTTTAACGGCAGCTGATAATTGATTATGCAAGACATTTATGTGACACTATACTGTTCAATATCCATCTCAAGAATTGTAAATCGTTTCATTCGATCAACACAAATTGGAACTTTGTATCATAAAATGTGTTTTAATTTTTTCAATCTAAGTGTTAAGATGCTCATTTCTTTCATAATTGGCTGACAATATATCCATGTGTAAGGAGTTTTTTGATGGATTGAAAAACCGTGACTTTTCTGATCTCTACGAAATCTTTGTCACACACGAAGAATCTTTGATTCAAGCAAGCTTATATGTATGCGTTTATTGTATATACAGTGTACGAAACGCAGTATAAATATATTATTTTTATTTGGAGTTTGTACAGGTGTAAAAAGTCTACGGAGAAATTAAAGCAGTGACTCTGAAGTGTAGGTTTGCGAGTTTTCTAGCAGTAGGAAAGTAAGAAGAGTTATTTTAAAACGACACGAGATTGAATGCAAAGGCTGTTTTAATAAAAATGAATGCTAATTAAAAAGTCCCTAACTTGTAGAGGTCGGAATCATAATTTGAAAAAAAAATGTGTTTACTAGTAGCGTTTGATCTGCATTTTGCGAAAAATATTTATTAATGTGTGCGTCGAATTTGACTGTGAACGGAGTGTGTTGCGAGAGGCACTTTTAATTAAACCAAAAAGATATACTTATAATTATTACTTACACACACACACACACGCCGAGTTGCATTTTTAATCCTTATTTTGCAATATTTAACTGCAGTATTGTAGCAGCTGAGGAGATCGAACTAAATGAAGAACTTAATCTTATTACCAGTTATAGTAAGTGTTAAATTATTATAAATTGATACATTTATGAACTTCCAAACTGTGCATGGGATGAGTGTATCAAAAAAGTAATGGTGAAATTGATGTTTGTACAATATTTGTCTATGTATTAGTCCAAAATGAAATTGTAAATAAAAAAATATGCTAAAAAATATTTTGACTTTATTTACTTCAGCCATCGATATCCTAAAACCAGTTTTCGTTCGTTTTTTTAGGAATTATGAATTATACTTTCAATATGAATATACCAACTTTGTATGCAGTACTTTAAAAGTAATCTCTAATAATGTTTTATATGTTTTGTATTAGTATTCTTTTTTCTTGGTTATGAAAAAGTCGAAATAATCCCTACTATTAACAACTTGTGGCAAAACATCTATGTACTACAATGAGCATCTGGACCACCAATCAGATCAGTGAATTTATGAGGTGGATTAGTAGAATTTAAGGCTTCGTCATGAAAATAAATAATTTGTTCTCTTTTATCAATTTATTGATGAGTTTAAGTAAAAATAATATTCTAATAAAATGAAAGGGCTATTTTGATATATAACAAAAAACATATACGGTGTGTCATCAATTTATCTACACCAAGAAAAATTAATAGGTTGGAGTTGACGTGTATTAATTAATTAAAAATCTCAATATATATACACTTGCGCAATGATAAATTACTCTTGGCGAACAGGGTTAATTATTATGTATAACACACAGATTTGATAGCTAAAAACTATACATTAAAAGCAATAATATATTTAATGCCCAAATGAGAAAGACCGACAAAATGTTGCTTATAATAAAAGAAAATTAATGAATAAATTATATTACTAACAATGAAGATTAAAATAACAACATAAAATAAAAGCACCAATAATTATATTTTCTCGAATCTTCGAGCGTTGATACTATAGTATTGTGTTCCTGTGTTGTTCAACACCTGGTCTCTAGAGGGCTCTGCACACACGCTATTAAAGGCAGATAGATTGTTTAACACACAGTTCTGGAAGGCCTCTTGACGTCACGATCACGAGTGACTGCGGTCGGCTGGTCACGTGGTGAATGTACGCGAGAAAGCGCAACTCTTGCCTCTCGGCCCCACAGTCGGCAGCGAGGTAGCGAGAGCCAGAACCAGAAGGCGCAACCTAAGCAAGGGCCGGTCGCAACGAACACCCGTTATTAAACACTTGCTGTAGCAAGGTCCTTACAATCGACTTTGGTCAGCACCGCAGTATAGGCAAAATGTTGACAGGCGGCGCAGCTCTCATCAAATACCTCCTCTTTGTCTTTAACCTCGTCTTTGTGGTGAGTGTAATTTTATTTGGATAAATTTTTTTATTATATAAAAATCAAACTGTCTGAAAACTGAAGGAGGAAAAGGAAATATGCCAGTATCTCGATCAATTTTTTTATTATATCAATTTAGTCTGGAATGTTATATTTCGAAAGTTATTTTGACGGCGGTAATCGTGGGCTTTATCCAGTGCAATTAGACGCGATAAGAAAGTGACAGTATAGGCGGCTCACGCGGTAATAATAATTGTATCCCGCTACTGACGAGGAAAGTGCCGACGAGCGATGAATTAAGCAACCTGAGCGATTCGCGGAGAGAGTGCCATGGTTCCGTTTCCAATTCATTTTTGGTCCACTCTCCGCAATGACGTCTGTTTTTGCTGTTCGCTACTGAAGACGTGGCTCTAATAAAAGCAGAAAGATGTTATTTATTTTAGCGGTCTGCGTTTTACACAACTTGGCTGTTATTTGAACAACTGCAATACATAACTGATAAGGCTACGTGATCCTGCCTGTTTGCCTAACAAATGGGGAAACGAGCCACGGCAAAAAGCGCCACGCATGATGCACTCCTTGATTTTTTTAGTGAAAATTCGTGTCCCGCTGCACGAGTTGCACGACACCAATCGGGCGTAATTGTATTTTTGTTCTCGAAAACGCGTTTTGCAGCGTTCTACTTCTGATTTCACCGCTGGGGTCACGTGAAATAAAAATGCGACTCACGCGCGCGTTTCATTCAAATCATTTTTACTGGAGTAATCCCCTGAATGAAAAAGTGTTACCCTGACACACTGCAACTCGCCCACGCTAAGTGGTCTCCGGAAGCACTTCCTACCTGATAATCATGCACTGCGCTCTTCGTTGGTTTGGGTGCCCTTGAAAGTCTGTTTGAAAATACCAAATAATTATCGAAGTTAATGGTTTTGAGGAAATTTCAATACAAAGACTAGTTTTGAAACAAAACCTAATTGTTGTATTTGAATGAATCGAGTCTATGCTCCTTACAACACTAAAAATACCAAAGTAGGGCCCTATTGGGGGTTTGATTTGTTACTATGGGCGCCAACTTCACGCTTGCGGGCATCTGCGACTTGGGAGGCACCATAAGGATAAAGCGCATTAATTAGGAAATTGAATGACGTCCTAAAATAAATGCAAGATGCATCGAGTTTGACGGAAACACATGCTATCGGTTTTCCGTCCGGTCCTGACTGAGCTAAGCACGAGTCATGCAAGGAAAAGTTGGAGAAAATTGAGGTGACTCGTCAGCAATTTTTTACAACTCTCAAGATCTGCAACTGTTTGTTTTGCGCACAACATTAAACCCGTCTTGATAACGCAATTTTCTGCGAAGCTCTTTTTCGTCACATTTCATACTTTCAGATAAAAACTAATATTTCAGAGAGATTGAAAATTTTAAAATTATAATGTTCAATAACAGAATATCAATAAAGCTTATATTTTGGCAATATTATGAATGAAGGCAACAATTTTTTACAGTGTCTGAGGCCTATAGCTCTGACACACTATATGGAGCATACTTTTGGATATTTTGTTTTATTAACCTATGATTCATTGCTTTGCTCACAATAACAGGAAAGAAATTTCTAAAGTAGAATTTTCACAATTGAGAAAATTAATACATATTTTTTACCTCAAATTTCAATTTAACAACACCACGTAACTATTCACCATGAATATTTATGATAATTATGATGAACGAAAATCAAATAATACAATTAACTCTTTTTTCAGATCACGGGCATAGTGATTTTGACTATTGGTGCGGTAATTTTAGCGGAGTATGGCACATACGAGGGATTGCTGGACGGAAACTATTATTCCACCCCTGGGCTGCTCATCTCGATTGGTGTCATCATTTTCTTGGTTGCCTTCTTTGGCTGCTGCGGTTCCATCAAGGAAAACTACTGCATGGTTCTCACAGTAAGTATAAAGAGCTTTTACTTGTTTTAAGCACGCTCGTCTGCTTCATAATGGAAAATATCACTGTTTAGGAAACCACATTAAAAAATGCTTCATTGTTCCTTAATCTGAATTGATTTCCCTTATTGAAATATCTACTCTAGCAATGCGTTCGTGAGACTGATTTTTTACTTTACACCTTTTTTGTTGTTGTTGTTGTATACAAACCTTTCTAAATATTTAACAAAACATATGGGGTGTTTTATATTTGCAATTATTAAATCAGCATAATTCCCTTATCTTTAATATTGATGAACGCATATAATATGCGTGATGAGTTGTACAGAAAACCAAGATGCTAAAATCCCTTTTTGTCTTGGAAAAACGCGAAAAACGTAACTGCTGCAATTTATACGTGCTATGGTGAGAGCATGATCCAGGAACAGTGCGGGAAGCCACGCAAGCGGAGACGCTGGCGATGTAGCTAGCTGCACTTTTAAGTGAATCACCACAACACTTTTGCCCTTGTTGAATAACAAATCACTCATCAGTCTGCACAGCGTTATTTTCATGTAATCACATGTCTGATAAAGCCTGCGTTTTGAAATAAAGCTCGGAAATAGTTACATATAAATTCACTGCGAGAGGAGCATACATTATCTGCTCAACCATACAAAGTTTATGGTCAGTCTTTTTACTTTAAATTCTCTTTAGTTAAAGCAGAGAGGTTTGTCAAATCTAAACTTTTTTGGTTGACCATTCCATGTCAGTAAAAAGATTATATATTTTAGAGTAAAATATTTTATTTCTTGTTTTCAGTTCGCCGTTTTGATGATCGCAATCTTCATCCTGGAGGTGGCTGGTGGAATGGCTGGTTACATGCTGAGCAGCAAGGCCGAGCCTTTGCTGAAGAAAAATATGATGGAAATGCTGCCACAATACAACTCGACAACTGGACCGTGGAACAGAGAAGATTGGGATTCTCTTCAGAAAAATGTAACGCGCAGTTATTAATTTAAAATGCACTTCACTGAAATAATTTTTTCAGTTCAAATGCTGTGGCGTGGAAAGTCCCGCTGACTGGATGACTCATACTGCACTTTTCAACGAAACTTTCAGGTACCCACTCTCTTGCTGCAGTCTTGATGATCCCAAAAAATGTAGTCTCGATGCGCCCCCTTCAAATGCTACTGGAATTTACAAGGCAAGTATAGCATTAAGAAAACCTTTTTTCAGACAAAATCTTAAATGTATATCATTTTACTATTGTTGGTATGGTTATTATAATAATGAATTAATCGACCTCCCACATTTTCAGGATGGTTGTCTGATGAGTCTAGAGAAATTCGTATCAGACAATGCGATCACTATTGGCGGCACTGGTATTGGCATCGCTGTGATTCAGGTAAAAGATTTTGTACATGATATTTTGGACGAGAAAAGCGTTCAAATCTCAAAGATTTTTCATTTATCTTATTTGTTATTTAAGCTTTAAAGTAAAGAAACATACTTATTTCTTTCATCGCTTTCATCAAACTAACTAATATTTAACTTTTCCATCACATTTCAGCTGATTGGCGTTGTCCTGACATGCACTTTGGCAAAGAACATCAAGCAAGGCTATGAAACAGTTTAAACATTAATCGACTGATAGGTTCTCAAGTCCTAAAACGATGTGCAAATTTGCCTTTAATTTGGGAATATTTACGCGTCTTGCAAATTTGTATTATTTCGGATCCCCTCTTAATGTTCTTGCGATTTATCTGCAGTGATGAAGAACTGTAGTAAAATACTGTGAGATAACTTTTAAGTGCTTTTCCTCTCTCAATTTAAAAGTTGCCCTCTGATATGCATTTTTGTTTGCTTTAATTATTTTATAAAATTGTCTGCTCTCAATACTTTTGTATTTATATCATTTGTAGCAAAAGCACATCTATAATAATAAACCAACACTTAAAAATTTGCCATATTAGAACGTGTGTGTTGGAGAGTATATAAAAATATCTTTGTATTTTAGGAAATTCATCGAATCATGTGTAAGCTGAATAAATTGTGAATTTGAACACATATTTCTTTCAGTTTTTTTTACTGTGAATTCCTGTTATATATTTTATTGAGAAGATCATTTTTGGATTACCATTTTTTTTTCATATAAGACAAAGACAGAAATACGCACTGCAGCTGGTTTAATCTTTTTAATTTAATAAGAAAAACTGATGCTCGTCATATAATGTATATCCCTGTGTAGAAAATTAATTCTGGCCGGTTAGCTAATAGTGAACATAATGTTATGAAAAGTTAAAAACCACTACATTCCCGTGCTGTTCAGTGACTGCTTCAACCCCGCAGGCCTCTCATCAACAGTACTTTACCTGAGACACAAAATTCAATACCGCATTATCAGCTGCAGAGAATTCTGAATCAGCTAATACACTGCGGTTAGATATTTTGCAAATTTTTGTTTTGTATGTATAGTAACTGCTGACCGCGGAGGCTGCGGGTGTGGGGCCGAAAAAGCTGATGTCCGCGGTTAATATGAACGCGTGTGTGAGTTATTTAATTTTTCCTCATAGAATTTTCACTAGTAACTTACCATCCACAGTTAATTTTCCACGTATCCATTAAGTTTTTTTTATTACATCGTAAGAACACCTTTAAGTTTTAAGTGAAAAAATTATATATATATAATATATATATTATCGAATATATAATATTTATTTGTCACTATTATAGTTTTTGCTAAAAAAATGTTACATATCTCGTCTTAATTTGTTCGACAAAATTTGTCAATGGTATAGGTCTAGCATTAAATAAATGGGAAATCACAAAATAAAAGTTTCTTGGAACAAAAAAGGTTATTTTACGACGCAGTTGATGGTTGATAGGTTTTTGTATTGCGAATTCACCTTTTTCAGTGTGCACTAATTGTAAGCTGTTTGAGAACTAGTTGTCTGCGTCGACGCTAGATGGCACTGGCTTTGGAATAAAAAGCAAGAGTGATTCATTATTTTGAGAGCATGAACAGGAGCAGCACGATCACAGCTGGAGTAGCTTAAGCTGAAGGTTTGAAGCCGACAGAAGTTAAGTTTAAAATCACGATTCTCGATGCTGCAAGAGGGCGAAGGCAGTCAGGTAAGCAAGCACCCTGGATGATCACCTCGCTTGCCTTGTTTGCAATCGTTCTGTCCAAATAATGTTTTGACTTCTTTCCTCTGTGTTTTTGTGGTGATTGAAAATACATAATATACTCGTGCCGCCTTTACACGTGCCCTTGGGGTTTTCTTTTCATTTTTCTCTTTATCATTTTTAGATGGTGGTGTTTTACTGTCTGTATTTTTGCACGAAATTTGGCGTTTTCCAGTGCGGTCGAGTTTCATTCCTGCTGTCATTGTGGTTTTTGTGTCTCCAGCTTTCGTCTAATTGAGCACCACAAACGCAGATTTTTGGGCCGAAAAGTGCATTGTAACTGCGAGGAGGAGTGTCCAGCATGGTCGACAAGGTAAGCAGGACGAAAACCAGGCTTTGTGATCGTTTGATAAAATTGGAGAACAGTTAAATTTTGTCCCGTCATTAGCAATAAAATTTCGCACCTAATATTGTCGGAGCAGGAGGAGAAAACACTTACAACGCCTATATTTACACTTAATTTGTTAATGGTGTAAATAAATTCGAAATTTAACATACTTAAATACTCCTTATAATCAGTAATTATACATAATTAATTTTTGTTTGCTTGAATCGGGGAATATAATGTTAATGTAATTATCATGTCCAAAGTATTCATGTCACGAAACAAATTCAATGCTGCACACTAGACATGTTGACCTCATGCTAACTTGCTCTCATAATGTTTGCGCTTTGAACATTGCATTTTGCTTTTCACCTGCACACAAGACACATTAGCAGCAGCATTAGTTAGCATGTGCCCTGTGGTAATTTTTTCTTATAATTGCGCTCTGCGAGCGGATGTTTTGTCCGAACTGTTTCCCTTTTTTGACCTCTGCTGTAATCCAGGTGCCGATCCTGCTTGGTGTGGCCGTCGTGGCCGTAACAGTGGTGGTTGTCAACTTTTTACTTTGCCGCAAGAAGAAGTCTGTGAAAAAGACCCTTTTGGACCCAAACACCAAGTACCCACTGAAACTAATTGAGAAAGAAGACATCAGCCACGACACCAAGAGATTCCGCTTCGAACTTCCCTCCGAAGAACATGTTTTAGGTAATAAGTTAATTCCCTAGCGACTTTAAAAAAATTGTATGTTCTAATTTCATTATTGTTTTGTCTATTGGGTTTGAAATTGGATAATATTGTATGTCAGACACACTGTTGGCCAATTGAGAGACCTAATCTTGAGTTGCTTATCTGTATGTACGTGCCGAAAAGTTAAAATCAGATAATATACAACGTGTCTCCTTTTGAGTTTAAGGTGTAATTTGTAAAGATCAATAATTGAGTGAAATCATGATACATTTTTATGTTCATTAAATATTAAAATCAAGTTTGTAATGTTCTAAAAAACGTGCAAAGCTTGATTTTTAAAGTTTGAATTGATGTGATGTCTGATGTGTTTTGGAAGTAATATTTTTTAGTAGCAACAAGTGTTTCAATAATTATTGGTAATGACCTAGTGATTCATCCATATTTAAATATTTTTTAAAAAATTAATGTTCAGATTGGTTATTAAATAGTTGTATTTTTTGTTCATAGGATTGCCAATTGGCCAGCACATTTACCTTTCAGCCACCGTCAACGGAAATTTTGTGCCTCGTCCATACACACCCGTCAGCAGCGATGAAGACAAAGGATATGTTGACTTGGTCGTCAAGGTTCTTAATTTTTACCTTGAAATTTTCAGTTAAATTGAAGCTCTTGTTATTGCCAGGTATACCACCGTAATGTAAACCCCAAGTTCCCTGATGGAGGCAAAATGAGCCAGCATCTCAATGAAATGAAGATTGGAGACAAGATAGACGTGAAAGGACCTTCTGGAAGACTGGTCTATGAAGGACGTGGAAAATTCGCCATCAAGCCATCCCCAAGGGCAGCACCAGAGACCCATGTGGCTAAGAAATTATCCATGATTGCTGGTGAGTCAAGTTGAAAACTCGATTGGCTTAATAGAATGGCAAGAGAAAGCTGAAAATTAACAGGACTTTTTTTAATTTTAATTTTGCATCCTCGATACAAAGTTTTATTTCTATTTTTTTAATTTTGTGGAAAAAATTAAATTGATCAATGGTTTCATTACTAGAAAGTTGCATTCATACTTATTTTCCTCATTTCTGGATTAATTTTGATATTTGCAATAATTAGGATGAATGTTACCATGACCAAACTTGACAATTGCCTTGAGCGTTGAGCTGTTTTTTTAAATCTTATAGCAACTCGCTTTTGATAAAAGTGAAATTTAATGAATTGCTACAGGAGACAACAACAGGGAATCGGTAGGGGGTGTGAACAAGTGACGCTCATCCCTTAAAAAATATTCACGGTCATTCACATGTGTCGGGGACTGGAGCGTATTTCAATGGCTGACGAGGCTTGGGATTAGCTGAAACAGCTATACAAACCAGTGCTTCAATTGATTCTGTGATTGTTCACCTAGTACTATTTTTAAATTTGACTACTTCCTGACCAAACAAAAGATAATGGAAAATTCCCACTTTCAACTTGGGATTTTTTTCATACGTATTTCTGCTGTTTAAGGTTAAAACCCGCTTATATTGTTAGATTAATCAATTTAGACCAATGAAAATTTTTGATCATCACATCTGTCATGATTCTAATGATATATATTTTTGTTGAAACTTAAAATCCATTTGAGCTATAATTATTATTATTTTTTATTGAACACTATGTTTCTGTAGGCGGAACTGGTATCACTCCAATGCTGCAACTGATCCGCCACATCACTCGCGACCCCAAGGACAAAACTGAGCTGCGACTTATTTTCGCCAATCAGACCGAAGATGACATTTTACTGCGAGAGGAGTTGGAGAATGTCGCCAAAGAGCATCCAGACCAGTTCAAAGTTTGGTACACAGTGGACCGCGCGTCTAACTGTAAGAGTTTTCTGCATCAGCTCACTCATTCAAAATAATCGTGGATTGCGTTTCTTTTCAGCCTGGACCTACAGCACTGGTTTCGTATCTGCCGAGTTGATCCAGGAACATCTGTTCCCCCCATCCTCTGACAACCTTGTGCTGATGTGCGGCCCCCCACCAATGATCAACTTTGCCTGCACCCCCAACCTGGACAAAATGGGGTATGATGCCAAGAACAGGTTTGCTTACTAGCTTCATGCACGCTTCAATGGAGGATCGATGTATGTGCCTTTAGTTTTTATTCAAATGTTGCATTTTGAGTTGAGGAATTTATTTTTGGGATTGCATAATGAATTTACTTAAAAGAAAGAACTCGTTCGGTTGAGCTGAATGTAGATGCCAAATAAAAGCAAATCATTTCTTTAAATAAATTTATTTGTTTACAACATGATTAAGATAATACCACATGGTTGAGTTAGTATGGGGAGAAGTCATTAGTAAATACATAGAGGAGACTAGAGATGATGCTCGGCATTTAATAGCAATGGAAATGGTAAAATCACAGATTTCAACAACGTGCGATTACAATGCTAGGAATACTTTGAACTGGAATAATTATAAATTACGAAATTAATTTCTGTCACGCTCTGCATGTTTCCCTGATCTCGTTTTGAACCATTGTAACAGGAAGCTGCTGATTATCACCTGCGGGTTTTCGATCTGCAACAAGGCCATTTTGTTACTCAATATAAAATCACTGTGGCCTTCAGTTACCTTTTTTGAAAAATATTCTTTGTAGTGCAGTCACTGGAGCCTCAAAGAGCATGTACAGAACCAAGGCGACACCGAAAGTGAATGAAACATCGCCCAATGTCATCCAGAGCTATAAAACGCGCAATAATGTAAAACAATATTTATGCATAGTGACAAGAAATACCATCTTGAAGTAGGTCATATATTCAGGCACACGCATTGAAGCACTTTGGTACATTTGTACCCCTGAGTGGGCCAGAAAGGCGCAGTAGGTCAAACGCCCAAGTGGCACCATTGGTTTCCAGGAAAGCAAAGCGCGGTATGGACCTTGATATTGATTTTAAGTTTTATTCAAATTACGGTGTTTAAAATAATATGCAAACAGCTCACCAGCCAAACTCAGCGCACAAGCTACAATAAGCCAGCCAATGGAGATGGCCCAGCCTGCTCTGTGAAAGCCTCCATAGAGAGCTTTCTCCAGGGCTGATCTGGGAATGTCCGGGATGTAAAAGGCCCATGCACCAAAAATGCATCCGAATGCGACAAAGTGCAAAAATATAAATATAGCCGCGGCGAATTTCTGCAAAATTCATATGTAAAATCCAATATTATATCCTAAACACTGTTATCATACCTTGTTGATTTTGATTCCTTCAGAGCGAATTTTGTAGAGCACATACCCCCAAACAATGCCGATGAAATACGGAGCCGCTCTTGTGTGGGAGGGAATGTAGATTGAGCGGAAAGTCTCGTTTGAAACCGGATCAGCGAGTGTGCTTGAATATTCAGTATTAACGTATTGTTCAGCTTATTGTAAATAGTTCGCATACCTCATGAAAAGCAGTAAGACAGCGTCGAGTCCGCCCAAAAGGGTAACCGCAAAGGGCACGAAAATGGAGAGGGAGGTGACGAAAAATAGCAGCACCTTTCCAGGTCTAGGCCACCTCCACAAGGGATAAATAATGAGCGGTGACAGAAGGAAATAGTGCATGTCACAGGCCAGGAACCAAGATTGGAACATACACTGTAAATAGATTGATTTTCAACATTAATATTAAAAGTATGGCATGTTTATTTAAGTTAAACTTCTGTAGCATATTTCAAATTAGACCGGAAAATTTGACCAATCTCGAAAAATATTGAACTTAAATTTTGATAAGGTTTTCCAACTCCATTAATTTGAAAAATTAGTTTTCAACTTAATATAATTTGAGCATGTTAATTTTTAATAAACTTCAAGAGCTCCATTGAACATCCTGATCGATATGACAGTGTTAAATAGTTGTCTGGTTTAGCAGTGTTAATATTGAACCAAGAAGTCAAAAAATGTTTCTCTTAAGTTTGATTGATTGACTAAATTTTATCTTGAGCAATCGTTATACCTCAACAAAATTTTAATGTTTAAAAAAATTTGAATAGTTACGTACCATGTTCTCGGCGTTAACGTAATTGTTGATGTAAAGCAGGTTTGCCCACCAGTTGTCTCTGCACCTGTCTCGCTCAAGTCCAACTTTTTGGTCCCACATAGGACCATCACCTAATTTTGGGTAGATGGTTGCGTAAAAGCCGACAACCATCGCATACACTGGAGTCAGTCTGAAATTTCGATCACAAAAGAATAAGCACAGGTTCAATGTTGCGCACGTCACGCGAATGATCTTTTTGTGTTTGTACCTGATGTATCTGTAGGCGTACAACAAAGAAACATTGACCTTCCTCTTTTTATCCAGCTCAAGCAGCATCAAGTAGCACGAGAGGAAACCGCTGATTAAGAAAAAAGTGTCGACGATGATTGTGCCGTTGAGCAGAATCATATTCAAAGCCGATGTGTAGATCTGAAATTTATAAAATTTTAAATCCTGAACTGAATAAGTAAAACCGTGCTAACCTCTTCAATCCGCTCAGGGTTGAAAAGCGGGCCTCCCAGTGAGAACATGCAGCGATGGCCCATGATGATAAGCCACATTGACAAAAACCTGAGCCCATGGATTGATCGGAGGTCCCCAGCGTCATTGTCCCTGGCTGCAGGGCCTTGGCACAGTATCAGCCAGTTGGTTCTGACAGAGAACGAGCGCAAAATTCTGATGCCGAAACCTGCCACGACATTGTAAATTTTAGTTTTTTATTCGTGCTGGGCAAAAAATAAATGTTATTAAGTCATAATTTTATAAATTTCCTTACTGTCGGTGATTTTATCCAAATAGGCGGTATAGGTGTCGACTGCTGTGCAAATCAGCACGATGACGATGATAATAAAAAGAATAAGGCTGAAAAATAAAAATTAAAATATTTGGCATTTCAAATTTAGCTAGGAATAATACCTATAAGATATGTCGAGCGTATCAAAAGTCTCCGATTGCAGTATTTTACAGTTTTTCTCGACAAGTTCAACATTGGCATTGACACCAAAGCTGTCTTGTAGAGGCTTGATGGCGTTTTTAATGCCTTCAAGCACACTTTTTGCGCCGCACACGGACGGCACGCAGACGCCCCAGTAGATCGCGTCTCGTCTCTGTTTCCGCAAGTCTCCGGTGTACTACACAGACGGGCAAAAAAGCGGGTAAATAAACCTCAGCAGTCAATCAATCTGGAAATATGGTACTTTGATCTTCTCCCAAGCGCTGCCATTGGCATCAAATTCCATGCGGAAAGGGTCATCAGAAGGGAGGAAATATTGCGGGTAGGTCTCTGGTTTGGGGGCGAACTTGATTTTGGCCAGGCAGTGTTTGCCGCGGAATCCTTCGCCGTCCTCCAGGTCCACTCTGATCTTCAGGCAGCCGTCGAAGTGGCCGAACTGATAAACGTTGCCGCTGAGCACTCCGTCGGGGACTTTTGCGGTCGAATCGTACACTGCAATTACGGTCGCGAGCTGTTTATCAAGTCGCAAGCAAGGTTGCAAGTAATGCGTTTGCTGCCAGGTACAATAAAGGGCGTGATGTGAAAATGTAGGCTTTATCAGTTTTTTTATTATTATTACTCAGCATTTTGATAAAGCTAATAATTTTGAAATTTAAAAGCACGGAAATGGCTCAAAAATGTTTTAAAATACTCGAAAAAGATGGTGCTGCAAGAGGTTACAGTTTTAAAATATAGCTGAAAAGCATGATGAATGGATCGCGTAAAGCATATAATTAAAGCGACTGAAGCGAGATTAAAATCAAGTGTTTATGGCTCTACGTTTTACTCTCTAAATCAGTCAGTATCTCTCTTAGGAAAGAACTAAGCGCTTTTTGCCTAAACTTGATTAAGATTTTAGGGATTCAGTTTTCCCTAGATGATTTATATTAAATTAATAAAAGCTCTCAACAGTTATGATTATTTAAAAAAAAATATATAGATCTATGATGTTTTGAACTCTTTGTCAGTTAATAAAACTGCTTAGCGCTTAATCTTTACTAAAAATGAAGTAGAACAGAGACTCCGATATATCGTGGACCAAGACAAAATGCATATTAGAGTGATACAAAAACTCAAATCAACTGAGAAAATGTACCTTTTAGTCCTTGATTAAAATTTAAGAACAGATGCCGTTCAACAAGCTGAACTGAATTGCAGCTGGTTGCATTCTGTCAATAAAATATCAAAATTAGAAATGAAATTATCAATTGATCTCCCCTTTCAAGTGAAGTATGAAGTTGTCTAGTGGAGAATTAAAAAATAAAAATAATTAAATAAAAAACTCACTCTGAACAGCCCACAGCGTCAACTTCTGCAGCTCGTCCACGTAAAATTTCGTGTAGTTGGCACACAAGCTCCTGACCGCCGGTTGCAGTTGCGTCTCGGTCATGGCCTCGGCGAGGTAAGCTCCGAAAATCGGACTCTTGTCGTGGGTGGCGGCCACGGAGGCCATCGTGACGGCGGCCAGCAGCAGCGTCAACAGGGTGGACATTGCGTTTAGCATGGCGGCACGCACGACTTCTCGGACGGAGCTAGCGAAGTGCAGGCCACGACGGCTCTCCTGCAATTGCACTGGCTGCGTCCACCACCCAGTGCACCTTGACTACTTGCCTATTTGCGCCTAGCTAGTCGATCTGCATTACTCACAGCAGGATCGCACGCGAAAAGCCTATTAGGTGTCTCTGCTGCGAGATCACTTCCGAGCAAACTGCACTGTGTACGTGAACTTGAAAAACCGGACGGCGCGAAGCGTAATATCGTTAATTCGCATCTGCTGCAGACGCTTACTTATTTGCCAGTATAATTGTTCTCTATTCAGACATTATCCGCTTGTTTAAATCTGCAATTTTGCACAATTGCGCTATTTCCTGCGGAAAATTCTGGATTCCTGACCTCTGCTGCGGACATTACGCTCTCGGTTCTGGTGGGAGAACTTGTAGATCAAGATCTCACAGTTGAGGGTTAAAAATAGAATTTATTATGCTTCTCGAATTGACCTTAATGCAACCAGGAAGAGTGCTAAAACAGATGCGTTCACGTTGTCCGAACGCTATATTGTCGCAACAACTATTCCCTATCGCAGTTCATTCACTCAGGTCGCATTGCTCGACTTTCCATAGCACATAACGATTTATGACACTGCGTCTAGGTATTGCAGTAGTAAGATAAAGCAAAGTGAACTCTATACAACGTGTTTCAATGAACCATCCTTATATGTATGTTTCATTGCTCAATCATTCGATTTTTCCATTTAGGCTTACGTGTTGTTTTTGATTAATTGAGATTATGGTATAGTGCTATTATATGACATTATGTCGAATTCATAACAGATGAATCGATCCAGTTGCCTCTTGCCATTAAGAAAATGAAGAAATAGGCCAAAGTTGCAGTGAACATATACTATAACTCAAAATCGAAAGCGAGAAAGGAGTCTAAGAGAAGCACTGCTATAGTTCATAAAGCAATTCTTTCAATGAGTCATTTTTACAAAGAGATTCGACTCCTGGTTAAAGTATCAAGACTCTTTGGTGTGTACCCCTTCTTCTACAGCAAAAAATCTGGAAGGCTAGAAGTGAAATTTTTAAGATGGTGCACTCTCTATTTTTGCATTATCAACATAGTTCAATTAGTTTTCGGTTTTAGCTATGTGAAATCAGGAATTAAGGTAAAACAAAAGTTAAAATTATTTTAAAATTTTTAATTTTGCCACCTTTGTCACGCAGTTTGCCATAAATTTGAAGGATTCATCGTCTATTACTATGGTCGCCGCATTTTTAATATCGATTAGTACTCCTCTGTTGACACCTTTGTTGTTGCTGCCAAAACTAGGACAATTTGCTAAATATATCAATGAGTGGGATAGCTTTGATATTACAATAAAGGCAATATTCAGCGTCGCAAATATGACCTAATTTCTATGAGTTACTTTTATAAATTCCAGAATCGTTATCTGCAGCGGCTAGCAATTCCTAGAAAAACAAAATATTTGCTAGCACTAACAATTTTCCCTAGCTTCTTAGTAATTTCGGTACTATCCATATCAGGCTATCAGACTAAAGCAGTAGAAGCTATACTACGTTGGATAGGCATGCAATATGTAATATTTTTCACTGCATTTTGGGTTGCTGCGTGCTATGCAACCACGGAAGCTTCGTCACTAACGCTCGCGAGGTTTAAGGTGGGTATATGTTTTGATTAGCATTATATGAAGTAATTTTTAATTCCCTTTTTTTTAAAAAAAAAAGTTACTACAACACAAAGAGCGAGATATTATAAACGCCAAGAGTTCATTTAAGAGTAACAATGAGCCCCTGAGATTTCGCTTCGTTTGGTACAAACTCTTAAACAACAACCTAGTGTTTTTGGGTAGATATATACATCCATGAATGAGATGGAGAATTAAATTTGTCTCTTCCTCTTTAACCATAAGGAAACTGCTTCACCTTCGTCATTGGAGCCGAGTTGGTAAACTACTGCCTGGTCATTTTAGTTTTTCTATTTCAATTATGCACTGTATATTTAAAAACGGATCAATATGACATTATTTTTTTCATGATTCTCATTATATTAATTGATTATTCACAAATCGCAATCATCTTCATGGCTGCTGAATCCGCTCAGCAGAAGGTATTGTGCGATGAACACTTATTTGTTTTGCCTTTCATTATTTGAGCGTACTGTTTTACAGATTAGAAATGATTTAACGGAGGCGATGGAGATTACTAAATTTCTTAGAATGGACAAAGCCTCCAAGAAAATGGTATATTTTGTTCCAATCGATAACATTAAAGATTTATCATTATCCTTTTTCAATGCCCTGCTACAGCTGATTAAATTCTTCAGCAAAATGATCACGTCGCACGTACCAGTTATTTCTCTGGATGGATACTTCCTTGTCAACGGGAGGTCTTTAAACAGCGTAGGGAAACAATAACTGAATATAATGTTATGATTTAATGAAAAACGATTCTGTAGATAACCTTCGCATTGCTGATGAACTTGATTGTGTTGGTTCAACTTGGACTCAAAGAAAGGCGATTAAATTCGGCAGAGTTTTTTCGTTTCAGTGGTGACGTGCATAGTTTTAATTTATTTTAAAGTCTATTAAAAATTAATAGGAAAATATTATGCTCTTCTGTTAAATAGTGCCCTACATTAGAAAAGTGATTTTGAAAATGTATATTTTGCACATTTTTCTCATAAATAAAATATGACACATCATTCACTTGAACGTTGTGGAGGACCTACATCAATAGAATCGCAATCAACAAATGTAGTATCGTGCATCAGGACTCAGGACAGCTGCGAGAATAGCAATTAACTATATTGCTCATCTATAAAGCTCCTTTGTGACAAGTCATAACAACTATTTCCTTCTTGGTCATAGTCATTCAATATCACAAAAATAATATAGCTAAAAGCATTGCAAAAAAATAAAAAAATATAAAAGAACTCCACACAGACGTTAAACAAGCCGCAAAATAAATAATGCATCGTAAAACACCCCCTTAAATAATTTGGTAAGCTATATTTCATCCATTCCTTATTGTAGCTTGACGTAATATTGATAGCACAATAACGGCCAAAGAGTATTAAAACAGCATTATAAAAATAAAAGACGGGGCTGGTGAATAACCAGCGGAAAAAATTAACCCTTCTGGTCGTTTCTTTAATTCACCTTTGCAGAAGTTCACTTAAGTTCATCGCAGGAGCAGAGAAGGAAATGAATTCAAATTGAAACACACTCATCTCATGCTCATAACTCATTATATACGTATATAACTCAGATTGTAGCTAAAGCTGCACGCCTGCGCTTGTATTTCCTATTCCATTTTCTCAAGGTAGACGAGTGTGTGTCGAGCATCGCCTTTGCACTCAAAAAGACACTCGCAGGACATTTAAATTCTTTAACAACTCTTTTTTTGCACTAGACCGACGTTCTAAAATGTTCGGTGTACTAATTCACTAAAATGCAGACTTTGGTAACGATTGGTGCTGCCCATGGTATTCATCCTATTTTCTTCAATCAAAATTCTGGAAAATATGAGCTGAAACTTTTCCATTGGAGAACGTATTTTTATGTCATTTTTAACATTGTGCAAGCTGTACTTGGCTTTATGTACACAATTGTTGTTATCAGGGTAAGATGCGAAGCTTTACAGTTTCCCAATATTTTTGCAATCAATCTTTTTTCGTTTTTGCAAATCAATGTTTTATGAGGCAAACACGAAATATTTAAGATTATGCAGCTACAATATTGTTTTCTTTTAAATATGTAAAAATTCAAAGTTCGTTTTAGATAATGCTTCGGAAAAATGATGGCTCAACAATGCTCATGGTAGCATATTCTGCTGGGATTGCGCTTTATCAGCTTTTGCCGTTCATGATTTTGCCGAAACTGAAGGAGTTGGTGACTTATATAAATAATTGGATGATTTATGAAGTAAGAACAGAATCAGTGCGTGCCACAAAGTTTACATGGTGTGTATTTTGGTTGCAGAGAGAACTCGAATCTAAATTAGGAGAAACATTTAGCTCATCAAAGCTATCAATGAGCAAGAAGATCAAATGTTTTTATCTTTTTGGCTCAGCCTTTGTGTTCATTAATATACTAGTCGACTTTCTTGTGCATGCCTCCCCACCTAAATTTGATCATCTCTTACATGGATTAGGACTGTATTTTGTTTCATTTGTAATTTGCTTTTGGATAATTTCTTGTCGATATATTTGCATCGTGTCACAAATTCTTCTTAGGACTTTGGAGGTGGGTAAACACATAGGCTTTAAGTAAAATTGAACATATTATAGCCACATAAAATATAATTAAATTATAGAAATCGGAGATACTAAACGTGGCATTCCCAAACAAGAGAACGGAAAAATCAATTCTCGGGCTTCGTAATTTATGGTTCTGTCTAATTAGTGATTTGGCTGCTCCACTAGGTGAAGGTTTAGAATGAGTTAAGTTCCTTGAAGTTATTTTAATGCGTGTACGTGTGATTTAAATACAGGTAACAGTTTCTCCTATGCATGTGGGATCGTAATCGTGAACACCGTTGTGAATATAACATATTTTACACTACAATTCGTAACAGTGTATTCAAAATTTGAAGATGCAGGTTCAAGCAACTTCTATCTTATTTTCCTGGTACTTTTTTGTTCTCAACTCGTCATCATATTTGTTGAAGCGGAAAAGGCACGGATAACTGTAACTACATCAAAGGAACATATTTTCAATTTAAAATCACGCAATGGGCAATTTCAGGTATTAAACTGCCTTCAAGCATCCATTGAACAGACAACTTTCCTCAACACCAGAAAGCAGACGAAAAAATTCGTAAAAAATCTATATTTAAAAAGTATTTACAATTCAGCTCTTTTCCTAGCTTATACGGTTCTTTAGCAAAGCGATTGTTAAAGCACCTCAAATTTCATTGGATGGCTACTTCACAGTTAACAGGCAATCACTGGGACAGGTAAATGTGAATTACTGAGGTGCCTCTGAAATTATTCATCGTCATTTTTTCGTATTTCAGATAGTTGTTTCTGTACTGTCAAATGTTATCATTCTTTTTCAATTTGGTATCAAACAACGTAATTACGAAACAGTTGAGCAATTTCTTCAAATAATAGTTGAAACTGACCGCGATTTTTACAACCTTTTCAAGTAAGGCTGCTTCTTGTAATGTGGTAATATACGCTATAAGTAATAATAGGCAAAAAGAGTTATACGCTGTTATATTTTTTGCTCTGCTGGTACTTTGTGGGACTGACAATGAGTATCATTGTAATCAATGTAATATATTACCAACATCAAACCATCAATATAAAAAGCGAAATCATCATTCTTCAACCAGCTTGTTTGTGCGTTGAGCAATATAATCGTGGACGCCAAAAATGTTGTGCTAAAATTCTACTTAAAATCCCATCAATCCAATGCATCCAATTTTCATGGACGAGAGAGATCAGAAAAAGCAGATTTAAATTTTTTAGTAGACAGCTTAACCATTGTAACCATATTATTACAGCATACATTTTACATATTATTTACAGCTTACGTTTTCTGTCGGCTAAATCCGGACGGCTTTGAAATTATATTAAGATGTGAATATGGAACATTATCCAATTCTATCAGCTAATATCAACTCTGGACGTGTTACAATTACACATGCTTTTAGGCGCTTTCTGTTCTATTTATTTCTGCAGTATCAACGCCAATTAACTTCTTTGTCAATTACTTTATCAGACTTTTAATTTTTTACTTGAACCAATAGTCGGCATTTCAGGTGGCAAAACGCAGTTCAAACAATAAACATAAAAGTCATCTTTTCCCCACTTTAATTTTGAAGAGAAATGTCAATGCAGTGAAATTTCAAGAGAAAGAGTACGCCACTTTTAAACAAAAAATAAAGGCAATTTTTGTACTGATCGTTTTTATTCATTTGACGATTTTAACCGGGGAAACGTTGAATAACGGCCACCCAAGTGTTTTGAAGCTACTCAGCTTCCTTAGGTCTTTGCTCATGCGTATTCTTAATTTGCTTTTGGGCGTTATCATGCAGCTCTTCGCGACGAGCATCAGAAAAACTGACTATCACGTATAAAAAGAAAACAAATTGAAATTTAATTGCTGATAGATGATTTGCAAAATAGAGCCTGTAAGAGGAAATGTACAGAATAAATCTTTAAATATTTTTTTCAATTTTGGAGCGATGATCGCTAAATTCTGCATGGCTGTTCTCATTTACCTTTTAAATCTCTTGGCAATTTATAATAAAAGTAGCAAAGTCACTTTGGTTCTCTTCGTCACGTTCGTTTCTTTGTTGGCGTACAGTCAACTTCCCATCATATTTGTGATGGATGAAAACACGCGAGTTAAGGCCGAATTCATAATGTGAGGATGATAATGTGTGTCCATTTTAATATTTAGCACTGCAGATGAACAGAGACGTTTTGCGTGCTTTGGAATGAACGGGTTACATCATGAATATCAGTGCTGCATCAAAGAAATTGGCAAGTGTGAACTAGGAATAAATAAGTTAAATAAAATTATTGATTCAGAAGATATATATATATATATATATATATATATATATATATATATATATATATATATATATATATATATATATATATATATATATATAAATCAATTAAAAAAGCGTTGCAATCGGTAAGACTTTAAAATATTCCAGTTAATTTTAGGTTAAAGCGAAAAAATTCAGAAATACAGGGAAAGCTCTAGAAGTTAATTTGAATCACTATATACTATTATGTTGCCATGAATGCAAGACAGTTTTCTTTCGGTAGGAGTTAAATGATCTGTATATTTAAAGTTTATCACATTTTACTGCAGATTTCATAGGATTTATTCGTGAAATTGATTGTCCTGATGCAGATTGGAATCATGGAACATCCGTATTGACGATCAAACATTTTTGTACTATTTTTTAAGACATAGAAATTTCTAATTGAACTGTACGTTGACTCTCTAACTCTTTTACATGAGAGACAATTCGAGCAAGGTGTATCCTTGACAATGAGAAGCATTCTCATTGAAAAAATTAAGTTCAAGTTCCTTTATGAAGAATGAGCGATTGATTGTGTGGAGTCAAAGGTTCTAACAAATGCAAATCTATCCTCGACCCCGACCTTTGTTGCGTCTGACGCAAATTTGACAGGTTTATTTATATTGGCTAAAAAATGACGCAATGCCAGAGGGCATACTGCTAATGTCGTTCAGTTCAAAGAATTGGCAGTGAGTTGCTAATCTTCTTAATTGTCTCTCAACGGTGTTTGTTGCAAAGTCATTATTTAGCGCTCAACATAAAAGAAAACTTATTACAATACGAAGAAATTTAGCGTGCATAAATTTGAATAGACTTAATTTCGAGTTCCTCAAATTTGAGGTTATACATGTTTAAATTTATTGACGTCAGAAGATAGGTGCAATATTTTGCACTGCGTCACTTGATAATGTGTGTGTCCGCTATTTTCTTTTGTGGAAAGCCTCAATAGTCTCTAGGATATATAATTGACTTTCGCAACCGAGCCCCTCCTTGTGGGTTGATTTCTATACATTATATTAGTTGTTGGCCATTGTATATAGCTTGAAGTCGGTATTAGTTCTGCCACTTCATCCAGTATCGTGGTAGTGTTGATGTAAATTTGTCTTTGACAAAAATCCAGATTTGTAGAAAAAAATGCCATTTTTAAAGGAGCATCAAATGTTTTTGGCTATGTGCAAGATTTTTGGAATCACTCCTTTGCATAAGATTGGCAAATCAGGATTGCAATTGAAATTGTTTCATTCTCAACGATTTACTTCATGATTGTCCTCTTGGTGCACATGTGTTTGATTGCTGGTTTCGTCAGAGTTGCGGTCAAAGCATTCACAAAAATTTGATTTAATAAATTAAGAAAATTTTCAGCCGTCTTGGATTTTTCCAAAGTTTCAGCGAACTTGATTTAAACACAGCATTTTTCTTTACCATTTATTCATACGACATGGTTTTGCAAGTAATATTACCACTTCTTCTTCTCATAAATATAAATTCTCAAGTGAAGTACATCAATAATTGGAGCGTATTTGAGGTATTAAAAATTTAAACATATATTCGTTTACTATAAAACCATTATGCAGGCGGAATTTGTCAGTTTTGCAAAAAATAGACGTGTCATCCATTTACAAAAATTGAGGACAGCATTTTGTATTTTGACATCTCGTTGCTTTGTGTATTTTCTATTTCAAAGACACATTCTTTCAAAAAGTGTGAAACGCATTTTTCTATGGATGATTACCTTTATGGAGTGGGGACCTGCTATTCGAATTTAATTTTGTATTTGTGGGTCCTCAACTGCGTGGCGATGAAAAATGTGTCTCATCTCATCTTAAAGGAGTTTGTTGTAAGTATTCTGTATCATCTAATGCAAAATTAATTTTAACCCTGAACCAACTATTAGTCTGCGATAAAACGGACACAACACATTCATGAAACATTTCATGAATATGCTTTGCTTTGGCATAGTTTTACTGATGGTATTATCGAACACTTTGGTACAGTTTATGTGTCGGAAAGCGTTTTATTCGTGAAGATTAATAATAATAATGCCTAACAGGAAAATGTTCAACGGTTGCAACAGGCATGGTGATGTTCCTCAATTTGTCAAACATCCTGATCTTTGCATACAAGATAACTGCAACTTACTCATTGGCTGGCGATCTACCTATTGCACTGTTTTTCTCAGAAATGATATTTTTATCTTGGTTATCTCCTACTGTTTTGTTCATGACGGCTCAAGTCGCCCAAAAACAGGTTAAAATTTGCTTTCGTGAAATATTCAAAAAATAATGAACAGAATTCGCAATAATTTTTCAGTTAAATTCTGATTTGCAAGAAGCTATGGCAGTTGTTAAAAATATGCACTATTACCAGGAAATAGTTCAGAGAGATGCTCAAAGAATGGTGAAAAGAAGATATTAATTCTTGACGAGCTTGAATTTTAACGTGACTTTACTTATAACAGAGATGCTAAATTCCTTTAACCGAGCTATAAGATTCGCCCCAAATGTGAATATCAATGGATATTTTCAACTGAACAGCAAAATTTAACACATCGGTTAGTAAAAATTTAGTGTATTTTTATACAATCTTGCTCTATAATGTATAGTACTCGCGCAAATTATCCCAATTATTGCTTCAGCTTTGTACATCAATACTTTTTAACTTGATTGTCCTGTTTAAACTAAACCTGAAGCAAAAGAAGATAAGTGACAACGATTTCTTAGATACTTCAAAGCTGTTTAAGCTTGAAAGAACATAATAAAATTTAATGTGTCTCATTAATCTCTAGAAAACATGATCTTAACTTGTCCTAAAGAAAAACATGTTTACGGAAATCCAAAAGATGTGGTTTTATTTTGTACTGGATGTGAATTCCCGACCACTATAAGAGCAATTATCTATTACGACCGATTACAGCAAAAAATTGCACATCTATATCTAATTAAAAAACCTATGAATCGGTTATATCGGTGTTGCTTGTATGCGATCGTGATATATTTATTTACTGGAATGTCCTTACGCGCGTTCACACATCAAGATCAAGGTTTCGTTTCTGTATTGAAAGCATGCTGAAGCGGAGATAATCGAGGGAGTGCACAATAAACTATTTATCATTTATTTGGCTACAAAATTGCTAGTTTGTCCCCCTGCGTCAGATTTGATTGAAATATATTGCATGCCATTTTTTTCACGATTTTAAAGAAAGGTCGTTTGCTAGTTTAGTTCATGCCTTTTATGATTCAAATTGTACAACAGAATTGATTTACAACAAAAAGGTTAAGTAGTACCAAAATTATGGCACAGCTGGTTCTGGCAATGGTGACTGTTGGCCTTGACATTATTAAAACTAATTTATCGCCAATCTTTTGAATAAAGCTAGATCCTCGTGAAAGCGCGTGAAAGTGAGTAGTAATGCCGCAGCTGTTGAGGAAGTGCTAATTTTATTAATCAAGATTCGTCTTTTAAAATCGTGACAAAGTCACATAAGTGTATAAGATGAGAACAATTTAAATTAGCCAAGTTGCTGTCGTTCTTAAAAAACGTTAGTAGATGCTAATGAAGGCGAATGCACTTGAGGTTGTTATAATTTCAATGAAAATAAAAAAGATATCTATAGAATCACCGTATTTTAGAGCACAAAGGATATGCACGGGTTGTTGTTTAGATGGGTAATAAAGGAAGTTTCATCAGATTGACTGTGTACAGTAAAGCATAGCACGCAGAAAATATGAAATGTGCAATGGGCATAGTACTTCTAAAGAAAAGATGACTGCCTCGAGTGGACACTTCAAACAATGTTCGTATTTTCCAGAAAAAGCTTAACCACGTTAAGAAAAAAATATAATTACGTTCATCTCGTGACTCGAGCTACTGACAAATAATGAACAAGCAAATAGATGATTCATTCCCCTTCATTAAAATAAGGATGCGCTCTTTACTGAATATGTAAGGTGCAATTACTCTTTAAAAAAGGAATGAATTGCGAGACGGATGTACTAGCACTTCGCTTTAGAACCACAAGAATCGTTCTTTTTTCACCTTATTTTTTGCCTTGTTGCGCCTAAGCTGCAATAAGGGAAGTCCCCAGTCTCCCAAGTCTGCGGCCACTGGTGCCCACGTTCAGACAGCTTAATATAAAAGTAATATTTCTCTCACAGAAAGACCTAAGTGCGATGAATATTTTAAATTAGTGAAATCTGAGAATAGGATAAATGAATCCCCATAAAGTTTCATTTGTATTCGAAAAAAGTCACATAAATGCTTGCATTTATTCAGCTGCAGTGCAGATTGAATCGAAGGATACGCAGTTGAGAGCAGAGTTGTTTGTTGTTTTGCAGTCCAACTGCACTCGGAACTGAAAATGGAAATTACCGACGGAATGACGATTTACCAGTTTCTTCCCAGTGAGCGAAGGTAAACTGGACGCTCTGCATATTGAGTCAAGTTTTATCGCTCGAGAGCTGTATGGATCACAAAGAGCGTGTCGCCTGTAAGTGTAAACATGGCATTTCCTTTTATATATGTGTATATCATGATATTTTATATGATCGCTATAAGAAGATGTGTATATTGCAGCGGGGTCCACATTCGTGCGACGCGCAGGTATGGCGTCCGGTGGAGTATGGCGCGAAAAAACAGTCACGTGAACATGCGCGTACAGAACCAATATAGTTTTTTTTCAATATTGTGACATAATTTGCATTGCTTGTACTAATTGTGTCTTTTGGATCTTGACACTCGTACGGCAATCCAAAGAGAGCTTTTTGCTTTCCATATTCAGACGCCATCTTGGATCTGCGCAGTGGGAATCAATTTTATCGCACTCCCGCTGGTATATTGCGTAATAATATCCAAATTTGTTTCCACAGAATGATGGTCATGAACATAATAATAACAGTGTAATAATAATTACACTGAAATATATAAAATAAATAAATCTTAAATTTAGGATCAACTTAGCGCCTGCATGCAACCTAGTTCGCTTAAATTTTACCCAATTCACAGACAATTAATTTTCCAGCTGAGGAAACAAGAAAATGGCATGTTATAATGTTTTGAATGGTTATAGCCTCGAACATATGTGCTCTGAAAAATATTCCACGCATAAATCTCAAGTATGAATGGTTTTAATTACAAATTAAAATATCTCATGCATGTAATATTTTAAGGTTAGATCTTTTTGCATAATCAAGCGTAATCATTTTTTGCCATGTTCAGAGTCTGACTGGATGAAATGTTAGTAAAGTTGTTAAATTAACACGTTAATGTGAGAAAAGGCTGCTTGCTCCAATTTCGTTTAGCTAAGAATACAACAATCAATACTCCTGAGAAAATTCAAATATTGTGCCAAATGATCAAAAGTTACAATAAATTAAAAATTGGACAATATTTGCACTGATTGAGATAGTTAAAAATTTGTTAAGATCTCACGATCTCATATAAACACGAGCAGTCAAGAACACACGCAAACGTAAAGCATGGAAAGGTTGTCTGAGAGTGTTATGTCTGTGAGATCTATGTCCGATAAAATTACATTGCTCATTGAAACCAGTTTTCAACTTTGTGTACTTGAATGCAGAGTGCAGCAAAGTGCAATTACCCGTTCCTCCTTATCCAGCTGTGGGTTTTCAGTTGCAGGTGGCGCTACCGATCACTACTTGCAATTATTCTATATAGCCTCTATTAAAGCCAATATTAGCGATCGAAAAAAATTTGAGAGTCATGTTAGAACCATTTGCACTCAAACTAATTGGCAAAAAACTTGTAAAGAAAGTTGAATGTGCTCTAAAGATGTATGAGGATGCGAAAGTGGTGTAAAATCGATTTAAATGTATATTATCGGATATATTTTAAGTATGCTGTGGTAACTTGAAACCATGGTTTCCAAATTGCAGATTTAAATCAATGCTTCTCTTTGTTAACTTAAATTATTTTCTAAGAAATTCCAAATTTTTCTAATTTCTAATTTTTTTTTAGATTATTGCGAAACAAATAATTAGGTGTATATGTATGAAATTTTACTTGTTCCCTTTTTAGGCTAGCCAAGGTTGATGCTGGCACAGCTTTTTTGTAAATTAAATTTTAAATTTCTTTGATGTTTCTCGGTATTTGTGAATCATTTACATCTCATTGATACATTGAGCTGAAAAAGAAAAGGCCGTCATGATTATTCTTCCGCGGCAAATGCAGCGAGTGCTGTCATTAAGGGGTAATTATAAGGAAGTGCATCGGTGCTGTTTGATTGTTTGTTAGAAATGTGTAACAAGAGAGATTGAAAGTTGTCTCGGCGGCGACGGACAAGCAGTGCAAGTGATAAATTCAACGAGTGCAGCGGCTCTCTGCTCTCACAGATAGGAAAATCTGCTCATTGCGACACCTTACTCACTCAACTGACTTAAGAGCGGCGTATTCAGAGCTAACTAACGGTACATGCACACCGAGTTGACGAGTTTGTCGGCTACTCGACAGCGGCTAATGAATTGCGAGGTTATGCAATAACGCTCATTCACTCTGAGCGGAGAAAATTGATTCTGCGCGCGCGAGTGCAGCCCAGCATCACGGCAGCAAGCACAATGCATTACGATTTTCTTGGTCCTGCTTTTACTAGATTGACATAATATAAATCGTGCGTAGCGCTGTTATTTTGACGGTGCTTTCTTATTAAGTTTGGGAACAGCAGCTGAAAATATGCTTTCTCAATTACGCACATATTCACCAACTCTGTTTACACATTTAATAATTTAGAAGAAGAAGAATTATAAAAATTGAAGCAATTTGGCATCAAAATGCGATTTAAATCTCTGTTTGAAGTTCATGTAATTATCACCAATATAAGTTAAAAGTCTGGCCTTCATTTTAAAAATAAATTTATTCCTATACGGGTTTTAATTGTTCCAGTTTTGTAAGAATCATTGGAACTAAAAATTATTCCAACGTTTGATTTGATGATCCCAAAATTGTATCAACGTGGATTTGTGAGATAAATCATAAAATCTTAAAAAATCCAACATCAAAACGGCACTTTAAAAGAAAGAATTTAACTGTAAAACTTAGCATTCCGCAATTCATTGAGTAATTCAAGTTAGTCTGGCGGGCACTTGCCCAAAAAAGTATTTTTGTTTGTTTATTATATATAGTGATCCGAAAAAGGAATTAGCCGCTCCATTGGCTGGGGGCACGCGTATGCGAGTATTTTCAAGAATACCTTAATGCGCGCGCGTGTGTAAGTGTGTGTGCTAATAATTGGGCCATGACGTTAGTTTTGTTTTCTGGGCTGCGGGCTGGTGTTACCGGGTCATTTCGCCCAAGACATAATGCGGTTGCCGCTGCTTCTTACATAATTGAGCCGCTCGATGGTTCGCCCGCTCGCTGTTGGCTTCGCAAGAGAGCAAATATTCCAGCGAGCGACTCGCGCAAACAGCATCCAAACTGGTTTCTTGCTACGGTGCCGTTTGGGACCACTTTCCCAATGAATAGTATTTAACAATCAAACCCTACTGCTGCGAGCCAAATGTCTGTTTAGTTAAGCAAGGGCTGAGATATTTCCCGTAAAACTGACGATAGCTGCTACTAATTTTATGATTTAACAAAATCAAGAAAAAATAATAGTTATCCGAACAATCATATATCATATATTAAAGATCAAAAGCGATCGGTATTTAATGTGTCTCTATTTCTGGCGCCAAATGAGGAAATAGATCTAATTTTGGATCATGAATTATGTTGTGCATAGCATCGTGAAGGTTTCAAGGTTGTTTCTGTTCTATTCAAAATACCGTTTTAATGATCTCACTTAACTAGCGTTGCATAAATAATTTTTTTCTAGTAACAAAAAAAGATCAAATAAAGAACAAACAGAATAATTTTTTCACAAAGTACAGCTACATGAAATTTTTGCTCATTTACTCAGGGTGGCATATTTCTCAAGCCTTGAGCTCTGGTGGTAGGCTATTCCGTCATGTGCCCTCACTCTAAAAGAAATCAATGACAAAATTTAAATTAACACTCCTCAATGAAAGAAATATTTTAGTAAATGTTATACATGTGCATGTGTTCTGGCACTTACATCACTTAAACCAACGCACTCGTCACTCCAATATTATTTGTAGGCATGAAAACAGTAAACATGTTTTTTTTTTGCAATAATTCATTTGAATATCATCAACTTGGCTGAATCATTCGAGTCTGCTTAGAGCAAAAAAGACATAATAACTTACATGTCGAAAGAGAATTGGTTATTGTAATTCATCTTAGTATTTAACGATTGCGAACGAAAAAATTGATTGATTCTGGCAATGTGGCAAATGTTTCTTTGTTATCTGCATTTTTTAGATTGTTTATATGGAACAGAAAAAACACTGGTGTGATGGTCCAAACAACGATAACATAAAAATATCTAATAAGCTACAAGCTACAGAGAAGATTTATAACTATATTTTTTATTGACAGGCTCGTTTCATCATTGTCTTTTCGTTTATAGGAAGTTGAGTTGAATCATTGACGAGTGATTAAAAGTGTTATTAAAGGCGTATCGTCAATAAGGTTGCAGGTTCGTCTGACAGTTAACGTGTTGAGATTCATTGTGTTTTACGCGTTGGCCTTCAATTTATTTTGACGCCTTCTGCATCACTGCATCACCTGGATTCCCTCTTATAAAGTTTTCCTTCTTGCAAACTAAAAGCGCATGTCTAGAAAATTCCAATGACTGTGCGAAAGGAATTGGCGAAAAGAGAAGTCTACACAATGCAAAAGAAGAGGATTTTCCATCTCAAGCGTTTACTCAGCGCACCATTTTTTGTCAAGCAGCATTGCGCTAGTAGGAAGTGCATAGCATGAGTCGAATGCATTTCTGCTGATCAATCCGTGCAACTCATCACAAAGCGAGCAGAAAAGACCTGAGGCTTGCATTTATTAAATCACCTCACTATCGCGCGCCTTTGTTAGTTTAGTTTACGATTTTAATTGCTTGATAAGCATTGATTTTACATGCTGGCATCATTCTAACTTCAAGAGGATTTTGAGCGATTATTGCTAAACCCCATCTGCGCAGTTCAAGAGAGTTGTTATTCATTTGTACCATTGCAGGCAGTTTTAATAAATCTGAAAATAATGTTAAGATATATACATTGAACTTGGATGGATTGACAGATATCATAAATCATTTGTTTAAATGTGTCATAGTAATTTGTAATAATCAAATTTCATGCAAATTTAATAGGATTGTCCTGGGCATTGTGAGGTATTTGACCACTGCTAATCCTACACAAACAAACCTTTAACCTAAAAACTTGTATTTTTCTTTCTATAATTTACCTACTTTAGGTGAAAGTGGACTTCTTTTCTGCTCCATTTACCCAATAGAAAAAAATAAGAGTGAAAAATCACGTTTATTGACTCGGTTAAGTCTTATTAACAGTCAATTTTAGTCTCTTTAGTTCCAAAAACCACTAAACACAATCGCGGTGGAAAAATCTTCTTTTGGAAAATTTCATTGGCAATCTAAACCAATTTAAAGAGACTAATTCTTTATCAGCGGTTTACCATGCCGCGCGTGGTTGCAGCTCCTGTGCGAGCGAGTAAGACTAGGACCACTGCCCTTGCGTCGAAATCAAGGTCGCAGCTAAAGCATGTAGAATGAAAAGCAACTCACACCTCAGTCAGGGGACGTTAACATAATATAATGTGTTGGCGAAAACCTTCAAAGATTTCAGTAGAGGAGTCTGGCAAATTCACTCGTGTCACCCTGAAGACACGTGTGATCCAAAAATGTATTTAGAAACACGAAAGAAGAAAACAGATATTGGCGTAAACAATTTTTTGCTCAAAATATTTATCCTGCAACATCTAAACGATTCCGGTTAAAGGGACGGAAAAATTATTGGAAATGAGTGTGGTTTTTTAGAAAGTCTAAGGTGCCAAAACAAGTGCAACATTCTGTTAATTTGATAGTAGGTTACTGAAATGCTAACCGGAGGGCAGAGTTAATTAGTGATCTCTTAAACAGCGATGAAATTTTGTATCAATTTAATCCAACGTCATCATGATGATGAGAAATTGTTTATGAAGAAACTGAAACCCAAAAGAACGAAGGCTAACTTTCTGTGCATTTTCAAAACCTCAACTTAATAAAATACTTATATAGTTCATTAAATACTGTATATGAACATCGATCTAAGTGTAGGAGCACAAATCAGTGTTTAATGATTTTTTAAAAACATTTTTTTCTACCACTGCAACTTTAAAAAAAAGGTGAATGAAGCAATTAAATTCAATTCCCCTAATTTTTATGTAATTTTCCTTATGGCAAAAAGTATTTACGCTTTGAGCTAACTAACCCTTTCACGGGCTTAATGAATGTATTAAAATATAATTCATCTTAGAGGCGGGAACAATATTTAAAAAGCTTTTTTTTTAAATGGATCAGATGTTGGCACACCTCAACGTCGTCTTAAACGCTCGTTTTGAAAATGTTCAATTTGTTTACAGAGGTCAACGAATATAATAAAATACACCGAAATTTTGCTATGGACCGCTAAAATGTTATTCTGAACAGCTGCAGGAAAACTGTTGATTTCAGCTAAATTTTCTACCTTTAAATAATTAATTCATATTCAAAATTTAAATCTTAAATAATAAGTGACTTCATGCACTGTGTCGCAGTAAAGGTTTCCCAATTTCCTGGTAAAAAAACGGTCATGAGAATGCTATATAAAAATTTCCTTAAGCGTAAAAGTTCTTCTTGGAACGAAAATGCTTAAAAATTTACGCCAAACGTACAAATAAAAATCGTAAACAAACATTCAAGCGCTAATTGGATTTTTTGGCAATGATCTGACGTTGGCTGGAGAGGTTGGATGGGCCCGGCAGGTGCGTTTGAATGCCCCTTCCCTGTGACATTGCACAGCATCAAAGCAGGAGACAGGACCCGGCGACTGCCGCTTTCACCTCGTGGAGAGTGGGGCGGCGAGGGTTCCTTCGGCCACAACACTTAGTGATGTGAACTCGCAGCGGTTGGACCTGCTAACTGAACGATGGCCCAAAACAAATCTGCTCTGAGTCTCCTGTGCCTGTTGGCGTTCGTGTCTGGACACTGGGCCACTGAGGCCGTGCCCGACCGAACAGATTCTGTGATTTTCAGTCCGCAACCTTTGGCGCGCACCAAGGCTGTGCCGCTGGTGCAGTCACGAGGGGATGTCCCGGAGCACGACGGCTTCGACTTCGCCAGTGTCGTGTCCAGGTTCCTACCCACGTCCTCAAAGATTAAAAATGATGCCTGCAGACAGGACAGTCTGGCCGTGTTGGAGGCCCTGAAAACACTGCAGCCGTGGGCGCTTCAGAGTGAGTTCATTGTTGTTTTTATTTGTTTTGAGCCCCGCCGCTTGCCATAATTCTATCAAATTAGAAAGAAATCGGCTGCGGAAACGATCTTTGCAGTCACTGTAGGATAGGGTTGCTATCTCCAAATATGAAAATTTCCAAAACATTTTACTTTGAAGAGGATTTGTCACAATATATTTTCAAAAAGAGGAAAGGAAATTAAAAAAAGGAATGATGGGGTGCTTGTCATATAATTTTTTTTTGTTAAGTTCTGGATGTGGATGTATGGGGCACAGTTGCCCTGCTGATCCGTAATAAACCAAATTTGAATCTAATTTGAGGTGCGTTTTGTTTTCTAAAAAGCAGGAAATATTTTTGTCTCCATTCTTTTATAAATAAATGTTTACTTTCACTCTTTAAAAATTATCAGGGATGTTGAGTAATCTATTAATACTGTGAATGCATCGTCGTTGTGGAAAATTTGATGACCTTGCGTGAGCAAGTCAAAAACAAAATTTGCTTGCCTTTGCAAAAAGAACTTCTCCTTCGCTTTAAGCTATGACATTGCGTCCAACAACTTTGCAAATGACTCAATATTTTAGAATCTCACTCTCGTCAATTTTTACTGTGAGTCAATCTCAATAAGCAAAATTGAATTCAATAAAAAATTTTAACCATACAAAATGCTGAAAATGCTCGTGGGATTTTAATAATTAATGTTAATCAGATCTCATTAAAATAATTTGACACAATTCAGACAGTCTTTGCATTCTATTTTCCTCAGATAAATAGTAAAATTGAAAAAAATAGTTTCAAGATGCAAGTCAAACTTTGTCAATTCCATTGTCCAATCATTCGTGGATCCACCACTAACTCATGGGAGGGATCAGCAATCGCTACAGGCACACAAATTCTTCTTCAAAACTTTCTAATCCAGTATGAATGAAATTATTTGATGCTGAGGAGACTGTTGTGATTTATTTAACTTTTACTGCGCGACTCACTATCAACTTTTTAATATCGTATGGTCGTAAATTAACGAAATATCATACCATAAGATCAACCTGTTTGAGACGTAATTTTGACTACAAAGTTGGTGTGGAAATTCCAAACATTTCCTACAAATAATTTATAATATAACTAAACTCGCAGCTCAATCAGGGCATCCATAAATTTTTAGCGTTTCTCAAATATCGACTCAGGTTTCTTTCATTATGTAAATCTGAGCTAATTTCAAGGGTTACAACACCAATCAAAGTTTTTTATACTTTATTTTAGGTTTCCATGTGTCATATAGAGATTTTATCTTCTCCGCATTAGGCAAAAATATATTATAAAAACGGTCATTTCTATAGTTCTTTCTGGCTTTTATCCCAATATTTGTTTTCACAGGAACCTTTGATAACAAATTGACTTTTGAAAAAAAGACGTTATTCTAAATATCCATATCCGCAAAAAATTGTCAAAAATAATCATCAACGCATTCCATGTACAATATAAACGAGCGCGCTTTTGTCAGTTTTTGCGTCATAATAAGAGAAACCTTAACGACTTTCGATATTGCCTTAAATGCACCTTGTCAAATAAATAGGAGGAAAGCAGGGTAATGTGGAAGGGAGAATCAAGCAATTTTTAAGAACAATTAACAGTAATTGCACCCTCGTAAACTATATTGCCGGTGTTAAAAGCGGAGCTTCCTCAAAGGCAATCACGCACAAACCAGAACTTTTAAGTGTCAATCAAAGATATAATGAATTAGAGTCTAGCCATATAAAGCCAGACCGCCAAACCGAGTGGCTGGGGTAGATATGTAAAAAACACATCGATGCTCGTTAAGCAGAACAAACTCAAGAGGTGTGCAATAAGAAAATCTAGGATATGTTGGCACACTCAAGCCCGAAAACCTGAAGGTTATTCTATTTGTGTAAAAAATTAAGTAAAACGGGATGGTTAAAAACCACCTTGAAACTAGCAAACTATCTATGAGTCTCCTAGTCAAAAGGTGTCGTCAAAATTGAAGCATGCAGTAGAAAGTGAGTTAATTTCATGCATCAAGCGTTACACTCTATTACGCGCGCCGACAGACGATCACGTAACATTCACGCAGCTGACAATTAAATAATGCTGGCGAAACGGTGCCGCATGGCCGGTTGGCTCAGTTTCAGCAGAATTCGGGGTCGTTTTTGAACTAACTGCGCGCGAAATTATGTAATTTCGGGCAGTAGAGATGCGCGAGAGGTGGGTACAGAGCGGAGAAGAGCATATTTGACCTGGTGGACTGGAATTTGAGAGCCTCACGCGCTGCGTGTGCGATCCAAACACGTCTTGTTAGTGCGCGGGACGCGTTATTGTTGGTCGGACAAAAATATTGCTCCTATTTCGAAAGAGACTGTGACGAGTAAGATTTCCGCACGCTTCCTGGTGGTCATTGTGGTGATTTTTCACTTTTTTTCCATTAGTTGCTGTTTTCCTTCTGTGCACGGGCTTCCCTATTCATCACCGCGTTAATATAATATAGCATGCATCAGCATCAGTACCGTTGCCGAATGAGCAAATCGTGATAGAGCTAAGAAAAAAGTATACATCTTCAGATATTGGCACAGAAATTGTGAAGTACGTCATAATGTAAGTTTTTGTACGCACAGAGAGCAAAAAATTAAACCTTTAATAAAGGTAATTGTAGAATACCTTTAGAAGACATTTTTTTAAATAAAAGATGCTATTATTTTGTAAAACGGATATAAGAACCAAAAACTAAAACACAGCAGTGCCATCAAACTAAACATTACAAATAATTGCTTTAGTATAGGTGTTTATTTCAAAATAGCAGTGTAAAATTTTACACACGCTTTGTTTTAGATTGGCTTTGACTCATTATTCTTACAGCAGGATAATTTTGTTTAGTAAAGGCCTTTCACGATGCCGTATCTGAAGCTGTTTACCTAGTATTTTCACATCATGCACCTGCGGGGTATTTCAAATAGTGCATTTTTGGTGCATTCACAGATAATTTTAACATCACTGACCACTCGCTGTTTAAAAAAATATAATATATTTATGATATTTACGATGGTGCTTAATTAAAATAGGGCGATTGCAAGAGAGAAAAGATATTCTAAAAATTCAAAATAAATTCTTATCTGAGTGAATGATTTACGTACCAAATTCAGCCTAAAGACAACAAATAAAATCAACGATTTTCAAAGTAATCAAAGTAAAGCTATTTTTTAAATATAGTTTTTTGAGTAAATGATCAGTATAAAATTTGGATTACATTACAAGCCCTGCAGAACCATAATAAAGATCATCTGAAACTAAAAGCAGTGCGGCAGTAACTTTCATTTCTAACGAATATGGCCAATTTCAATATGATTAGCTTGGAAGTGAACAAAGGCGAGCGCATGACTGTACAAAACCTTCAATCTCGTTGACTTTTGACGTCTTGATTCAAGCGCAACCGAATTCACCACGCCGGTAACAATGTTCACCATTGATGAAAAGGTCACAAAAATTAGCATCATCAGATTTCTAGGGTCGGAATCTGTCGAAACTATTGAGACGGTGTTTGTCATCGCGACCGTGTATTGGTCAATTTGCGGTTCCTTTGCTACTGGTTGGTCAAAGTGTGTGGTTTTCTTTTCTTAATAATCGGGTGGCGGCTCTAATTGAGACGGCCTTTCGCTCAATTTACGGTGCCTCGTGATTGGTAAGGGAAAGTGTTGGAAAAGCCCGAGTCACTCAAGAGTGCTGTTCTAAGCCCAGTCAAACATTGGAGAAACAAAGAGCTCATTCTGTACGATTTGGTTTAGAGATGAATTGATATTTTTACTTGCGTACCTTGAATTGATTTAATAGTTGTTGGTTGATTTGATTCATCTTATATTTTTAAAACTTGTTTGGCCCTCGGGTCTGTGTCCTTCCTGCAGTTTTATGTCTGTGTTCATTGTTAAAAAGGCATTATGTGCGCTTTTCTCATTGACGCGTGTCAATCACAAGGAAAGCAAAACTCTTCCTCGCCAGCGCAGAGAACAATATTGAATACAGAAGCGTGAATTCAGAAAGTAATATCTCTCGAGAGTGGCGTCTTGAGCATGCGATAGTAAAAAGAGAGTCGTATTCTCTCGCGTCTCGCACGTGGCATTGTGCGAACATAATGGCACTTCTTCTCACTCAGTCAGAGAGCGCGCTGACCTAGGTCAACGCCAAATGGCCGATTCTCAGTCGATTCGCGAGGCAAATAAACACGATCGGGCGACGCAGCACTGTGCGGTCACTCTAGTTTTATTGGCATTCTGGGCCAGATGGCCGCCGCTGGAAACAATTTTGGCTCACGGTAAAAATGAATAGGTCTAGAGGTGTTTCCGTTACTTAACCTTTATACAAACTGCTGTATTTTATGATAAATGAACCAGCTGTGAGTGTGTTTGGGTTGTTGAGGAAAATATGGGACGGAGGAAATGAACGCTGCTTGCATGAGTTACAAGTTAGAAATTGTCTCTTTCTCCATTTCCATATGATCACTTAATTATTTATTTAAGTCCAAGATATAGTTTTTTTCCTTTCTCCTGAGTTGAAGGTCTGAGAAACCTTCAAATAGATACTGCGAGGAAAGCAACTGAGAAATGAACGCTGCGTAAAATTGTGAAATTTAATATTGTGATTTACCTGATCCTATAAATAAATCCGTATTATCGAGGACACTAGAACACTCGATGTAAATAGAAAAAGCACATATATATTGAAATGTAAATTGAATATAGAAAACATTAATGCATCCAAACAAGACTAGCTCTCATGGTTAATCGATTAGCACTGTACACAATTGTAACAACTATACGTTTGTAAGTGCAAAATTCAAAATGGTTAGATTTTCTCTGTAACTAGGAAGTGCATTGCTTACTTATCTCTGCTAATTTACAACTACATGTGGTAGCAGCAGACAAATTAAGTGGAGATAGTGATGAAAAGAGAGAAAGCCATTGACTCTGCGCCGCTCGGTTTCATAAATAGAAATTGTAATTGAGCAATTTGGATGCAGAGATTTACTCTACAGCTGCACTGCGAGTTCGCAGCCGAGGAAAACTCGCCAACTGCAACCGCACTCTGGACCGCAATCGCACGAGACACGTGCAAAAAAACGTCGTCAAGCAGCAAAGTTAGCACGCTGCGGCTGCGATTAAAAATCGTTTTGGGAAGCACCAGGAAAGTCGTCTGGCGCCTGATTCATCTCGAGGCATTTTTTGGGTCATCGGATCTAATTCATCATGACAGGGTCTGCGCATCCGCCTCGTTTGATTTTTACGCACACTCAGCTGATTGCCGCGGATAATTGGTCCAGCAGAAGATTTGTGTAGAAAGTGGTCCCTCGAGTGGAGAAGACTGCAAAAATCCCGAGTGACGTATTTTCGCGGCACATCGATGCCTGACCAACATTAATTCTGCGAAAGTCCACCGACCAATGATCCTGTTAGTTTTTGGCATGATGCTTGCCCGAGCACGTATCACGCTCGCTTTATGTATTGTGGGCATTTCTGAGAGAAATTTAAAATGTACTGACATACGCGCGCGCGGTGCAATAGCCGCTGCGATGTATTTTTAACGCAAATCCCTCCGAGTTAAAAGTTTTTATGGTGTTAAGCGTGAAAGCTGTAGATCGTTGTGAGCATTTGGTTAAAACCGGATGCACATAACACAATGTTAAAGCGTGGCTTTCCTTTAACCTTGCGCATACAATCAATCACACTGCTATAAAAAAGTTGCGATTATTTGTACTAGTTTTTTTCGTGATTCAAAACACTGGCTTCATCGGAACATTATTTAAACAAAATTGTGACAAAAATTTTCAAATTAATTTAACTTGAAAATCATCTCCTGCATTAAATAGTCAAAAATCTGTCCCAACAGAGAGAAACTCCGAAAGCAAGTAATAGGGAATCGGCGTCCTAGCAGTCGCGTTTGAACTTACTATTGGAAGTGAAATTTTAAAATCCCTTTAACCAGCAAATACCTAGCGTTTCACCTTTCTACATGTTATGTGCAGAAAGAAGAAGTCTCGATCCCCCTTCGAAATAAAAAAAAAGGAAATTTTATCAATATTTCCGCAAAATGGAAGTAGAAATGCACTTGAACTTCACACAGACCGTTTTTTTTTCACTAAAACGGTCAATTCTTATCAAGATCAATGTATCCTGAGGTGAATCTCCTCGAGAAACGAGTGCCGCTTAAGTGCGCCCAGGACGTACGCGTGGTCTAGCTTGCGTCGGTTTTGGTGTGCCGGCTTTACAGAGTCAGGGTCACAATGATGAAGCCGCCGCACACGCGCGCGCGGCGCACAGGTAACACATGCAGTTGCCATTTGCCGCGGAGCGAGGCGGTCGAGAGCACTTTCACTTTCCTCAGACACACTGGGTCACTTCCTCCTGCACTCTACCGCGACACCCAAATACGGCGTGTGGCTTGCTAGCATTATTATGCATTAATTGACGGTTTAAATCGGACGATGGAATCCGCGCAGCGGCGTGTGACACGCTGCGAACATTAATGATTGTTGCTGCAAGCCCTGTGATCTCTTTTCAAAATTACCATGTCAGAATTTCTTCTTGTTGCTCGGCCTGGCACGTTGAACCCGCTAATTATTTATGCTTTCGAAATGTTGCCAAAGTTTGCGTGTGAACATCTCTCGCCTCTGACCTCGAAAATATTGCATTTTTGTTGTTTCACGGAGCATCTTAATATAGACTTGATAATATACACTGAATAAAAAAGGTGTAAATTTTTACATGTTGCAACCCCTTTCAGTGAGGAAAGATGTTTACATAAAAAAGTGTTGTAATTTTTACAACCTATAGCAATACAATGTGAGTGCGTGCATTTGAAAACTAAGAAAATAAAAGTTTTATATAAACGAAATCAATGGAAATTATTTATTCGGTTGATTTAACCCAAAAGAGATCACGAGACTGAAATATGGAGCAGTGAATTTTTCAATCCAACTGTTCGGGTATTGAGCTGCAACTTCAGTGACCACACATACATTTCATGAGAAAGGCAATACGCTCCCACGCGAAGGAGTATGCGTTGGGAAATTGAGCTCGTCTATTTTACAAACAAAGTAAGCTGGTTTTCAGATTCAATGAGTAGTTTACATGCAAATTTTCAGTGATGCTTTGTAAGAAAAGCATTCATTATTTACAACACATATATTTTGCATATCATGTAAAATATTTTATTAGATTTTTTATAGATTGGAACTCGTACCTTGCTGAAGAAGGAGGTAAATTTATTCAAATCACGCGTTCAGCAGCGAGGATGAAAGTTTTATTGCTCTATCTTGACATAATCTCGACAAATCTTCTACAGCCGCTGTAATCATTAAAACTTTTTTTAGAAGCTTTAAAATTTAAAGAGGTGGTGAAATAATTTATAATGTTTTCTAGAAGTCAAAATTGACAAATATTAAGTTATAGTTGTGCACAGATGAGCGCAAGAATATTGCAGAAATCACGTCGGTATCCTTGCAGTCAAACATTTAAATTCTAAGAATTGTCAGACGGTAATTTTCTATTAGAAAATTGTACGTTGCACACACGCTACAAGCAAAGTTTGCAATTAGCGCCTTTTCTCTGTATATTTATGCAACTCTAACCTGGTGTTTAAAGTGAAACGGAGAAGAAAATATTGAGCCACCTATGTCAAACAATGAAGGAAAGCGCTTGTGAGCAGAACAATTTGGGTATTATTGCAAGGCCGCCCAGTACGTGAAAATCGACTTGCATGTGACCCAAATGACATAATGAATTTTTATTCATGCTAAGAAAGCACGATGTAAAAAGCCTTTACAGCAATGACTAGATGTACTATCTGGAATAAATATTCTTCAAATGTATGAAATCATTAAAAGACGTGAAAGGTTGCGTTTGTCTGAAGATGCAACCGCAAAACTAACTTTCACCAAAATTCTACATTTGGCTTGCCACAGCTCAACGGCACAAGCTGAAATTTTTACACTTGTCTTTTTAACGTCATTGATTAACGCTGTCAAATTTCTTTTCACAGTGGTGGACGCGACAGCAAAGTTGCCAGCCGGTCTGTTGCACGGCAACATCAAGAGCTACGGCCAATTTGATGAATGTCTGGAAGTCATCTCGAAAGGAAGAAGACAGTTCGTCGGCCAATATTGCTTGGCCAATGTGCACATCCAGGCCTTTGAAGAAGTCACAGACAGAATTTTGGAAGAGATCACTTTAGGACGCCGAGCGAATGAGATCACTTACAATCGCACCCACATGCCGGTGAGAATACACATGAAATCATAAGCAAACATCCTAATTGCTAAATTAATTTTTAAAACGAACATGTCTGTTAAAGGAAGCAAAGTGTGTGCCAGCTTTTTGTTTTAATTAATTTAAGAAAAGTGCACTTTATGGTTGACAAGCATATGGTACTGGCCATTAAAAGGTTGAAACTATGTTTTAAACGAAGGCATAAATAATGTTTAAGCGAGCACAACAACAATGCTGCAATGCTCTTGGGAGTATTGAGGAAAAACAAACACGAAACTTTGCTTTTTAAAAAAATTAACGTAAAGTCGAGGAAATGTACAGATTATTGAAATCAGTTATGAATCAGCGCTCGTGTGCAGTGCAAACATGAACAAAGTGAAAGATTTAGAGACGTTTCTTGACGTCTGTTTATCCAAAGCCGATAATGTGCTCGCACACCAATTGCCCAAGGGACCTTTCTCTGTTGGTTTTTCCCATCTTTACCTCGCTCACTGAAAAACCAATTAGCACACGAGTATGGCGATTTTTGTTTGACTTTGCAACATCCTGACATTTCTTATGTCAACTTTTGAAACACAATATCAAACACTTTTGAGGTCTTGAGAAATAATACGAAATAGAGCGTTTATTGGTTCTCGGGGGTTTCGCTGGAAACAGCAGAGGAAAAACGATAAACGGCCGAGTGAGCGGAGCGGGCGCTGGAGCAGAATTAGATGCTGCTCTTCGCCTTGAACTCGTAAAAAAGGAAAGTGCGGCGCGAAAACGCATCTGAACGGAGAGATTGTTGGTCTTGGCTCACACACGCGCGCCTTTGTCTGACAAGATTTCGATGAGATACACAATGGGTCGGGGCGAATTGTCCTTTGTTTTGCGGATTTACGAATCTTCAAGGTGACTCTTGCACTAATTTGCATATGTTAAAAGTGGCAAGTCACAGTACACAAATTAGCTCATAGCCGCACCAACGAGATTGAAGTAAACAAGAGCGAAATTCAACCTTGCTGCTAGCCAAACTTCATTAGAGCGACTCGCTAATGCAATTGCTGCAATGATTGTTCGTGATTTCAGGTGCCCGACTTGTTGCCTTCCATGGCTTTGATCCAATTCGCCAGCTGTATTCCTTCGTCCTGCACGCCTGAGGACGTACAAGTCACCCTGACCGACGCCATGCAGTGGGCGGTCAAACCCACAGGCATGAGAGCTTCCGTCCAGGTTTACCCTGAATCCTGCACGACCCTGAAATCGAATCCATTCACGAAGGGTGAAGTTGCAATGATGTAAGCCAAACTAGAACACTTAATAACAGTCTGACCTCAATAGCCTAGTTCAAAAAGATATATATGTGATTGAGAAACGGGGTTAATTACTGGAGAAAAATGACAACAAATAAATGGCAAGAGGCACACGAATTAAAAATCTACATGTTTAAATAATTAATTTTAAAGAAAACAAATTGCCGAACAAATTTATCCCAAAATATAAATATACAAGTGGTTAAAACATATTGCCTACAAATATTATAAATATATCATTGCGGGAAACATGCATGAGCGGAAGTGCTAACATAAAAAAATATTCACGCTGGCGTATATTATTTAACGTCTAATTTTATGGTTTTTGCATCCTCACCATCGGCAGTCTGTCTGTTCAAAGGTAGAAAGTTTTAAGTGCCAAAAAATCATTATGACAGCGATGAAATTTCTCTCCATGGGATCTAATATAATAACTGCCTTACGCGGATGGCTGTCAATAAAAATCAGCAACTTTCTTCCAAATTGCACGCGTCAGTAGTTTTTTCTTCAGCAAAAGAGGCATTGTACCGAGCCACGTCATCTCACGCATGTCAGAAAAAATAATAGTACCGAGAGTTATGCAATAAAATGTTCCTTTCTAGACTGGTCATCGTCATATTGCTGCTGCTCGTCTTCTTCAGCAGTGCCTATGACATAGCGGAGCTGAACTATGCTGAAAGTGAGAGTAAGTCTTATTCCCTTCTGTAATTATACACGGCAGCATGTATATACGTATACGTATTATTAGTTCTTAGCTCAGGTTAGAATGTGCATCACCGCATGCAGGTAATGCACAAGATTTATGTCTTTGCTCGAAGGCAATTATTGATTATTTGCAGCCCGACTCCTGTCGTTTGCATTTAATTTCTTTTCGGATTACTGTTTTTTCCTTCACACTTGAGCTGAGATAATTGCTACAAAATGACGAGTGCTAGCAACGAGGTTCATAAAATTGCCATTGCTCCGAGTTTCGCTCTCAGCGCGATCGATTGCACACGGCCTCTGAGAAAAGGATAAAATCTAGAACACCACTCATTGTCAAATCCTTGCGCTCACGCATGTTTATTGCAATGGCAGTACAGTTCAAAGAAATAAATCGCATTAAATTTTCAGCAAATATCAATGAAGTTAATTTACTAATTCCAGGTCCTATTGGGAAGGCTTTAGTGGCATTTTCTCTGCCGCGTAACTGGGAACGACTTTTTAAAGAGGACGTCGTTCAGCCAGGAGTGATTGGCTCGCTCGATGGAATCCGAGTATTCAGCACGCTCTGGGTTGTGATGACGCACAAAATTCTCTATTACGCCCAGGAACCATGGATTAACAAATTGCAACTTGTCGATGTGAGGAAATTTTCTAAAGTTAATTTTTAACCCTATGTTGTATACATTAATTGAATAAAATTAATTTTATTTTTTAATTGCTAAATAATAACTCCTGATTTTTTCACAGGCTTTAGCTAGCTTGATAAAAATGCCTCTGATCAACACTCTGCTGAACGTGGACACCTTCCTCCTGATCTCTGGTTTACTTAAAGCCTATCACTACTTAAGAGATCTCGAAAATAAACGGTTCAACTTCATCTCGTGCTACACTCGACGATACCTAAGGTAAATCTTGTTTCACATAGATATTTTACTCCCTCGATTGATTTGCTTTGGTTCCAACACATTTGTTAATTGCAATAATAGCTAATTTTATTTATATTCTACAGACTCACTCCTGCCTATATGGTTGTGCTCGGGTTTTATGCAACCCTTCTGGTCCGTCTGAGCAGTGGACCTGGCTGGAACAAGTTTGTAGAACAGCCAACAGATGCATGCAAAACCAACTGGTTCTATAACCTCATCTACCTCAATAACTATCTTGACAATGGCAACCAGGTAGTAAACTAAAAGACTGATTTAGTGTAATTATTTGCTAAATATTTTGATTGCTACAGTGCATGGTGCAAACTTGGTACCTGGCAATGGACTTCCAGCTATGTCTGTTGGCGCCATTGATTGTCTACCCTCTCTGGAGATGGCCCAACGTGGGAAAATTCATTTTCATCTCAGTTACCTTGCTCTCAGTTTCGATTCCATTCATAACCATCTACTGTGCCCGAGCTGTGCCATCCTACGTTCTGGGTGCTTCGTGAGTTAAATCAAATGACGCAAATTGAAACTTGTCTTTATACTCAGAACAATTAACAAATTTGTGTTTTTGAATTTCAGTGACTCTAGCATTCAGTGGTATATGCAAAACATCTACTTCATCACCCACCAAAGAGCCAGTCCGTACATCATTGGTCTTGCCCTCGGCTACATTTTCTACAGGATGAACACCACCAAAGTGAAGCTGACAAAGGCAATAAAAGCGTATTTATATTTTGGACGTGTCTAAAGAACCCAAAATTAGGTCACAGTGGCTGCTGGCTGGGCACTTTCCATGGCTGTCCTATATGCTGTGGTCTTTGGGTCGTTTGACATATTCCAGTATGGGCATGAGTACGACCCAATGGAGTCTGCCATTTACGGCGCCCTTCACCGTCCTGCATGGGCTCTAGCGGTTGCCTGGATCATTTTTGCTTGTAATTGCGGCTATGGAGGTATGTGTTATTAAAAAATTGCTTATTTTATTGATACACATATATGTCATATTGATGAGGCCTCAAATCAAACGCCATTTAAAAACGAATTAAAAAAATAAAATTACGCTTATAGTAATATCTTCTTTTCATAACAGATACCATTTATCTTATATAAATTTCAAATATTATTTTGTCATGTTGGGTCCTAGCAACCACTTTTTTTATTTATAATTTTTATAATTAAAATGGATCTGAAATTAAAAACTCGATGAAAGCATAATTAAGAACGAGAATTCAACTCGTCACAGTTGTTAAATTTATCAGCCTATTTATGTTATTTCAAAATGAATTTGCGGCTATTATTATTTCTTATTTTACTTATTTATTTATTAATTCCTCTACCATCATATTATACCTAATTTGTGTCACTTAAAAAAATTTATACATACTAATATTTCAGGTTGGATCACCACTTTCCTCTCTGCAAGAGCGTTCCAGCCACTCAGCAAACTTTCCTACTCTATTTTCTTGACCCACTACATTGTTCTCATGGTGAACACGGGAAGAATGCGCACTGCTGTTTATGTTGATGAATATACATTAGTATGATTTAAAAAAATTATTTTGTTTCGATGACTTAAGTACAACATTGCAGGTGCACCAATACCTTGGGGATATTTTCCTCGTTTTTGGAGTTTCTATGATTCTCTATCTCTTTGTGGAAGCACCCCTATTTGAGCTGGCGAAGCTTTGCTTTGGCAAAAGTATGTGATTCGTCTACGAAATTGAAAAATATTTAAATGTATCTGAAACATACTAAACATTAATATTTTGCAGAAAAGGGTGGCAACAAGCCTTCCGCCATCAAAATCGAGCTTGACACCGTCCATGTGGCCAAGACTGACAGCCAACTGACCAGATTGGCCTCAGCAGTAGAAAAACCCTAAGAATTTGTGTAGAACCGAAGACTTTTTTTCTTAAATTATTCTAAGCTGTGCCTACTGTCTACTGTGAAATCTGAGTGTGCCTGATGTTCAAGATTCAACTTACTTCTATAGTGCTGATTTATTTGGAAAATGGAACCAAACTTATCTAAATTTGACGCTCGTACAGCTCACTGAGCGATGAAAATTAAAGTGATCAATCCTCATCCCCAGCTAGTAGTGTGTAAATAATGTACATATAAAAGCTTAGACATTTTATCTTAACGAATGCCACGATTTTGCCTGTCTACCATTGTGATACAAGGGGGCGAAAGTTTGCCTCTATTTAAGTTAGGTTAGATCTGAAACTCGAATAAAAAAGCTTCAGTTGTCAGTGATTCATTTCCTGGATCGGTTTTTGAAATTTGTAGCGATGTTTATGCTTGTGATTACAAACGTTGATCTTGCATATTTGCAAATAAACCGGCCAAGTTTTACCAACAGTAGCTAATTATTTGCAATAAAAACCTTTAGAAATTTGAACTGCTCATCCATAAAGCAAGATTAAAGTACGTATTGTGACATAATCTGTTTTATATAATTCAATATTAAAGACACTTTCCCTAAAAAAATTGCGAGGCAAGTCCAAAGTTCGAATTCCATTTTTACCAACCCATCTCTGTGTAGTCAAGATTTTTTTACGAATTATTCCTATTAAATTATTTCTTATGGTAATTCACAGTTGAAGATAGAATTAAAAAGATAAAAGTCAAATAAAATAAAATGCAAGTGAGAAAGGGTTATTGAAATTTTTTGCCTCTACGAAAATCCTTAGTATTTTTAACTATATTTATTTTTTATCAGTTCATCTCTTTCGAGATGGGCGTCCCCCTGATAGCGATAACAACTCGTGAAAACTCCGTGTCCCAATAGTAAGGATAGAGACTTCTTTTCTTTTAGCATAGCGAACGAATAAAAACGTGTGCTCATCGGAGAAAGCCCATAGTCCAGAAAAGGACCAACTCGTATTACTGCCCTCACACCAAAAATTCTTATTCAAACGCTGGACTTCCATCCTGTGATGTTAATTCACGCATGCTGGAAGGAGGCAAAGCAGCAAGTAGTCTAGCGCGTCAAAGTGCCGAAAGGAACCTTCCCAGATTCCATAACGTCATTGCAATAATGCAGCACTGCCCACATCACCCTTACAATCAGCGTATCGCTCTCATGTATGCATTCCCTCGCCGCATGATAGTCAAACGAAGGTGAAAATCAGCCCGCACTCAATCCTGAACATCGCTTGGACTGTCAGTTTGCAAGTGCAAGCAGAGCATATTATGCTCTTAACAATGTGAGCCAATGGCTTGTATCTTGTACTGATACTCAATGAAAATCTACGTTATTTTGCGATTTGTTCAATTAATAGTAGGTATTTTTAATACTATCATATTATATTATATATGAATCAAAAAACCTTTTAGTTCAATTCACAAGAGTCAAGCGACAGTTGTTTGTTTTCATCATTTTGTTGGTAGAGGTAAAAAAAACGTTCCATCCTCACCAAGACTAACAATAAGTCTTCCAACTCGTTTAGCTCTTTATATTTCTTGACCGTTATTTGCATGGCCACAATCACGATTATCTTGAGCATATGGGCTTTTTAGTTCATATCTAAAATAAATTAAATCTCTGTCTGCACCTTAAGAATCAACAAGATTTTTTCGTCTAGCAAAGTTGTTTTTTTTTGTTTTTGAGAAATATTTTACAATTTTTTTTATATTTTTTCCATTTTGTTGTTCACACACTCCCACAAAGAAACTGTGCTGGGCTTATTTCCTTCATATCCTTTCATATTTTTTAAGACTCATCATCTTATCCTAAATATTTTAATGAAAATGTTCTGAAATGAAATTTTTTACAAACAGAAATATAAAATATAAATATCAACGTACACTCGGCTTAGACTCTCATAACTTGAAATAGGATTTTTTATCAAAGATGAGAGAATGATGGAAATTAACTAACTTTTCACTATATTTTCTGCCCACAATTCTCAGCACTCCCACAGAAGTGACTGGGGAATTTTTACAAATTAAATAATGGAAACCTTGAAAAGTGTTTGTCAGCAAATGAAGCTCCTTTCATTTTTGCTTGACCATTGGTGGGTGCAAAAACACTCCGGGACAGATAAAGATCCCCTTAAAAGTCAGTTAGCCATAATGTTTTTCAAATATATACCGTCGGCATTCAAAATCTGGAAAAAATCACAATGAAAAAAATATTTGTGTTTATACCAATTTGAATGTTTGCCTAGATTTCAAATGTGAATTTATAGGATGGTAGTTTGTGAATATTGCTAAGCGTTAAACATAAAACCAAATCGCTATGGAAACAAGCAAAAGCTTCTTAATAGCATTAAATTTGATGTATTATGCGCATAGCTTATATTTTGGGATTAAGTGTGGACCTTAGCCGTTTTTTGACGGCCTTTTGTTCCACATCAGCAAATTCATTCCTCTCATTTGAATGGGTTTTCCCACTAATACATGAATGCGAGGCCCACAGATATAATTTTTCATTTTAATGGACCGACAACAATGATTTTAAATTCATTAGAAAGTCTTGTGTTGAGCAGCAGGCATTCCCATCATTAAAGAGTGCTAATGGCTAGTCCGACTAACAGAAAATTAGTTATATTTATAATTCTATTTTTAAATTGGACCATTAATAACGATTATACATCCTATAATGCATGTGTAGAACAGCATTTACGGATAACTTGCTGCTTATTTAGGGTACGGCAGCAGCATTCTATATTTGGAAGTGTTAAAGAAGCTTATCAGTTCTACATCGTTGCACACGATGCGTTTCTGCACATCCGCTAAAAATAGAACCTAAATGTAAATTTATTAATGAAATCTTGGTTAGACGAATAATAATTTTTAATTTGCCGTTATCGAATTAAGACACGCGCAAGTCTATTAAAGGAATTCACTGCAATTAAGAATAGAGCGCAGGCCAAAATTCCCCTTTTTCTTTGCCTGCTAATTTGCTCCAGCGACACTGTTGACACTTTCTTTTGCACTTCTCTTTTCGCATATGCATAATAATCATTTTACGAATTATGATCTCAATAGGGTCTGCTTTATTGCAGTAAGTCCTCTCGAAAATCATTGCTCTTTTTCCGTTATTTTATCAATTCATCATTTAATAGCCGCAGAATAATCTTAATCTTGACAACTTACACTTGCTTTAAATGCTTTTAATGAAGTTAGATTTGAGATAACAATTAAGGATATCATTAAATATGACAATGGCAAACTTTAACTCTTACAGCTTGACGTGCTAGGTAGAGAGGACTGCGACAAAATGCCGAAATAAATTAAGATTTATTAGAATTTAGCGTGAGCATCAGTTGAATTTTACAATGAATAGAGTTCCCAAGCGCAACGGGTACGAATCTCAAGCTCACGCACACCGTCTAGTGGGGATGAGGTAAATGGAAAAGCTCTCTCTTGCTCTTCGAGTTCATTCTCAAAATGACTTCGACCGTTTCAAGATGCTTCTTTATTCTTCTAATTTGCTGTTCTTCCAGTGGTCTCAACGTTTTTCCAAACTTAGAGGATATCGCTAAAAATGCGCGAGTGGTCATCAATGACATCGCATCCTTGATTGAGGAAGAGAATTGCAGGTCAGACCTGTTAACCCTAGCAGATGGCATTGACAAACTGGACTTATGGGCAATGAAAAGTAAGGAAGCCTATTTTCTATTTATTTTCAATTTTTGGTTTTCTTAATTTGGTAAATGATATATATTGAATATTAGAAGCGCAGGGATTAAAAATTTCAGCTCATTTCATTCTGAGAGCTAACCTTTTATTTGAGTTTATAATTTCATTCATATCAATCTGGCCTACAAAATATTATTAATGCATTTTTACGTACCAAGGAGGAATATATTAATGCTTGTAAATCACAATGCATAATTACAAATAAAACGAATCTTTAAATGGCTTTGATCTCTACGGGATGGCTTAGGCTGGGCGTTAATGAGTAAAATTTGATGAGAAATATGATCTTGATCACAGGTCACACTTTCTCACATGAGGCTGCTAATGTTAATGGGCCTCATAATTCTCGTCACGTTTCACTCAAAACCAACCTTTCCCAGTTAATTAACACGATTAATAGCGACCCTTTCGCAATTTTCGTTTTTACGCTACAATTTCTGAGTGTTTTTTTTTAATTTTATGCTATGGCTATTTACGTTAGGTGGATAAAATAAGCAAGGTTTTTTATTTTAATGCCCCTTTTTTGTTATGGTTTAGTGATTGACGCAAATGGAAAATGGAACCCAGCTTTTTTATTGGGAAACATCAAAAGCTTGGGAAGCTACGAGGAATGTGTTTCTATCCAGCAATCAAAACCCTACATCAAGGGAAAATATTGTCTGGCCAATGTGCACCTCTCTTCAAATGATGAACAAATAGATTCATTGTTGGAAATAGCCACGCAAAAAAGACGTAACCGTGAAATAACTATGAACAGAACGAATACGCCGGTAATAATTTTTATGCAACCAATTGGCACCTTAAAACTAAATAATATGTACTAAACTGCCACCATTAGGTACCGGACCTGCTTCCTTCAATGGCCCTCATTCAATTCGGCATATGCGTCCCTTCAACCTGCTCAATTGCGGACGTGCAAAAGGCGTTCAGCTACATTATATCGAAGGAGAAGTCTGCCAATGGCGAGGCACAAATTGAATCATGCTACACTAACGGTGCAGCGCCGCTTTCTTCTGGAGATTTGGCATTTATGTGAGTAAAGTAAAGACAAAGCGATGTTATCATTAATGAGCTGCCCGCTTCTACCCGTCGAATCATTTCTCTTCCATTGTGTGTTAACCTAAGGACATCTTATGGGCTACGTATGAGAAGTAAATTATACGGAAGACCTAGAGGAAAAATTAGAGGAATCGTTAACTCTAAATTTTACGACAAAACATTTTGCACAAATTTTGGTCAACAATAAATTATAGTAAATACGTAAATCAAATCAGCAAAAAATTCATTCGTTCCGGGAAAAAACGTGTTAAAAGTGTTTGCGAAAAATCAGTTGATGGTATGCAGTCTTCCGTTTTGCAGAGAGCGAAAGTCTAAAATTGAATTTTGAGAATTTTCTGACTAACAAATCAAACATCTGAACAAGTCGTGAGAGACAGTGAAAGTTTTAGTCACTATGATCCTTCTCCTTTATTTCATGTTTTACTTAATGCCATTATTATTTTTTTCAGTGGATGTGTTGCTATCATCGTCGGACTGGTATTCTTGAGTTCTGTAATCGAATCCAATTTTGGCGTAAAAGAAGATGCAGGTTTTTATTTCGAAATAGTTGCGAAATTTTTAATTAGTGACTTGCATTTTAGGGTTTGCGTATAGCTGCTTAATGGCGTTTTCTTTGCCGACTAACTGGAGGAAGCTCTTTTTTATTTCTAACCATCCAGGTGCATTGAAGAGCCTCGATGGTATTCGAGTCTTGAGCACACTATGGGTTGTTGCTGGACACAAAATCATCTTTACCCTTCAAGAACCGTGGGCAAACAAAAATTTTCAAGTTGAGGTAAAGCTAGCTAACTCAAGTAAATACTCGTCCAGCTAGTTCAAAAGCAGCTTTACAGTCTCTTCAGAAATTAGCAAATATGCCATTCATCAACAACATGCCCAGCGTCGACACGTTCTTCCTGATGTCTGGCATGCTGAGATCATACAACCTACTGAAGGAGTTTCAAGGCAATCGATTTCGATTTTTCTCTGACTTTGCTCGCCGTTACTTAAGGTATGAATGTTATGGAAAATTAATTAAATTTAATATTTTTTTTTTATTTTAGGCTAACGCCAGTTTATGCATTGGTGATTGCTTTCTACGCTACCTTATTAACACGGCTAGGTAGTGGTCCTAGATGGGAAAAGTTCGTGACTGAGCCCGGTGAGGCCTGCGCCGTTAATTGGAAAAACAATTTGCTGTATATCAACAGCTACGTCCACAGCAACAAACATGTACGTTTGAAATTAGAATTTACAACAGAGCTTATTGCTGCAGTTGATTAAATGCCATGAACTTTCTCATACTCGTATTTCAAAAACATATCTCTCGATCTCCATCAAAAATAACAATTATGTGTATTGGATACTACTGGCTTGAAAAATTGCCATCTCATTGTTATTATAAATTTAAGTTGATTCCGGCATTTAGGATGCTTCCAATCAGATAAGAGAGAGCACTATTGTATGTTAATTCGGATCCGATTCTTTCTAATGACGCAGCATTATTGTTGGATTCAGCGTGACTGTATGCAACCGGTAGCACTCCGGCCTTAATCAGGTTGCATAACTCTTTGCTTTCAGTGCATGATCCAAACTTGGTATCTGGCATCCGACATGCAACTCTTTTTGGTCTCGCCTTTGGTTGTTTATGCTCTGTGGAAAAAACCTGTAGCTGGAAAATGGATTCTGTTTCTCATGGCCGCGATACCGATTTGTTTCACGGCCTGGTACACATACAGCTATGAAGTTCTGCCCACTTATTTGCTCAACAATTCGTAAGTAAAAAGTTCAAATTATAATATTGGCATCTCAAGAGTTCAAAAAAACTATATAGATACTGGAATTGGAATATATTATGATGTTCTTCTGTGCTTCCAATTATCTTTTAATAAATCCATCTTAGCTCACATTTTGTAGCTTCGGCTTTTGAACTCCTCTTAAACCTTAAAGCTCTCCTTAAACAATCTCTTTCAAAATGTCAAAAGCATTTTGAACTAAAACTACTTGTCGGAGAATTTAAACATAACTTTTCCAACTACGAACCGAGTATCCTTTAAAACCATTTTGTATAATTGTAAGAAATACTTTATTTTTTATTGGATCGAAGTTTTTATCGCCGTATATTTTCATGCTTAAGGACAAGCTAGATTAAGTCAGATTTATTTTGATGTCAGAAAAATCATCTTCATTTCCCATCATAATAATTTTTTTGAATGAATAATATAATAAACGCAATTATACGTGCAACACTAAGCCTAAAATCATCCGTATCAATATACATTTCTTTATATTTACAATAATTATTTTTAATGTTTAATTTTTATTTTTTAAGTTCTGCTCTTTACTTAGTAAAATTTGTAAATTACAACAAAATTTCAGAGACGAGAAGCTGATCAGCTATCAAAGGGACGTGCACATCACCACGCACCATCGAATGGCTCCTTACGTTGTAGGCTTGGCACTGGGATATATTCTTTACAGCAAAAACAGGAATTTTCACTTGAGTCCGTTGAGAGCGCTTTTTGGCTGGCTAATGAGCCTCTCAACGCTCTACTTTGTGGTATTTGGTGCCATCAATATCGTTCAATACGACCACGAGTACGACCCGGTCGAATCCACTTTTTACGCCAGTTTGCATCGCATCTCGTGGGCATTTGCTGTTGGCTGGCTTATTTTTGCTTGCAATAATGAAAACGGAGGTAAATGAATGCCAAAATTCTTAGATAAAAAAAAGAGATGAATTCAATTTTAAATTAAAATTCCGATATTTAATTTTGAAGGGTGAATTTCTCTAAAAATAATAAAAAGGACACGGAAAATTTTTGTCGAATCAATTTTTGATCATATTAATGTAATATCACAATGATATTAGATGCTTTTAGTTTTTCTTAAAAGAAAGGAAATGACAAAATTTTAATTTTTAGCGTGCTTGTATGTTATAGGTTGGATAACGAAAATTCTGTCGCTGAACGTATTTCAACCACTGAGTAAGATTTCTTATTGCATCTATTTGAGTCACTACGTGATTTTAATGGTTGGAACGGCGAGGATAAAAACTCCGCTCTTCGCAGACGATTACGCGCTGGTAAATATCAACTCATAAATTTTACTGATGCACAGATTAACACTCTCGTAAAAGATCCACAGCCTGGCCGGTGATTTTATAATAAGCTTTGCCGTAGCCACAGTCCTGTATCTATCGGTAGAGGCCCCTTTGTTTGAAATTACAAGGCTCATCTTTGCAACCTGTAAGTTTAAAATTGAATAGCTGTCAGGTAAAACCCTGACAATAGCACTATTGATTATTTTAATTTAATGTTATTTTTATTTTCAGCCAAGAGTGTTAACCAGAAAAAAGAAGCTTGAAGATTTTTGTATATCTTGTTGAGTTTATTTTACTTTTTTAGCACATTATTTGTATTAAAATTCATATTTTCAATGGCTGAAAAAGATCCATGAACATTAATCAACATTAATATAATAAAATTCTTTATTACAATATTAAAGACTGCGTGCTGTTAAAATTTGTGATTGATTCGTTAATGTATCACAGGAGTGACACTTTCTGGTGAACAAAAAGTTTCTAAATGTAAGTCTCTACCCAGAAGGACACAGTCGAATTGAGCCCAGATTAGTAAAAAGTCTGACTGTATTTTTTACCTCTGCTTAGCACATCCCGTGGGCAACAACACCGCCGAGCGGATATCATGGGGCCAGTGTGGCCGAAGAGAAGCTTGGGCCCAATGTGGCCATCTTTTCGCCTCCTGGCACCGAGTTCTTTTATTGAAACGCTAGACATTTTTCCCAAAGCCGCTGGAAAGGTGCGAAAACCAGCAAGTAGCGAGTTGGCGCTGGTGAGCCTCCCAGCCCGTGGAGCTATTTGAGAATTTCGAATCGCTTATAACTAACTACATATTGCCATTTCGGACATTGGGCATCTAGTTAGATTCCCCGAACTGCACAAATATCTCCCACTATTTTGACACTCCTGAGAATACCATAACAATGCATGCCAACAGGCTGGTTGCAGCTATTTTTCATCAATGTTTCATTCGCAAATAATTATCTTAATATTCTTGAAACCCAAGATACTTTGCAAAAAAGGTCAACGTAGTGAGGTTTGCTATTAATGAAGCATTGAAAACTGGTTTCACGGGAAGCCCGTTGGCCTATAGGTCAGCTTACTCCACACTAAAGCTGTTGATTTATTTGTGACTTACCATATTTAATTTCATCCATTTTCAGCCCTCAATTATATATTGAAACCATTGTCTAGAATAATCTCTTGCGTCCCTAGAAATGAAGGCGAAGAGGAGTTTTAACGAACGTGTCGGAATTTCTACCAAGGTTCCACTTCACCAAAAAATCAAATGAAAATCTTGCTCGGAAAATAGTCATATCTTACCAAATCCAGAAAAAGGAAAATAATAGGGAGCACTTCTTTGTGAGATGAGCCTGTTCTGACTGGTTCTGAGGTCTATTTTTAAAATTTTCTGTGCAAGCACGACATGTGTATCATTTGTGCACTCGTGGTTGTTTCACTATGCTTTCAATTTGAAGTTTTAATTTTATTAATTAATATTTTTATATTAATTCAAATTTTCCCGTGTTTAAATTATTTTAACGATTTGGATTATTTAAAATTAGGTTCTGCGTTTAGGGCTTGAAACTGGCGTGACCCTGAGGGTCGAAATCTGGTAATCGTAAAAAAAATCTGTGAGCCTTTTTAAATCCTTTGAAGTCCATTTTAACTTAGAATTTATGTCGTACAGAAAAAATACATTCGTTAATATGTGCGTTTTTCATCCTCTTATATGGAAATGACAAATTTATTGAGAATTCATTATTCAGCTTCGTATGGGGGCAAAAGGTTTCTACATCAAGGTCATTTCAAAATTACTTTTGATGCAAGATAAATAATATTCACAAAATTAAAATATAACAATGAATATTGGCTTGGATCTTACAGTTAGAATTATTGTAAATTTAAAAATTTCCTATCTTTTTCTTTTCTTAGCTGTGAATTTTGAAAACATAGTAATAGGGTGCTGAAATCCAGCTGTGTCGTTTGCACCTCGAATTATTTATGTCTCATATGTGGCTATCCACTGGAACATCCATAATCAAGGTTATGCTGTCTATATTATTAGAGTTCATAAATAAAGTTTAAGCAAACAATATAGTTTTGTTAGTGTTCAACATATTCAACAGTTGAGTAATTATTAGAAAATACATGCAATAAATTGATGACAATAGCCAATACAGACACATAATTTGATTTGAATCTACAATTTTACTCCATCACGATTGTTTCCCTGTCTGACTGTAGTCAGTCTCGGAAATTTTTTAAACAGTTTATAAAATGGCTGAGAAAACCTCCAAGGTAATTAGGAAAAATTCACAGCTGGAAATCGCTTTTAAAATATTTCTTCTAGGATGGTGTTTAAAGTTGCTCATATTAGAGCTCATTAAATGATAATTGTGCATTTTGGCGAGATTTCTACATATCAAACCATATAGTAAAATTAGCTCAGCCAAATTCCATCCTTCCTGCTGAATTTATATAAGAATTGAGGTCAAAATATAAATCGATTCTCGATTTTTTTTAGTTAGTGAAACAGGTCATCGGGTTATAAGAATGACGCAATCAAAGCGTGATACTCTATACTTTATTATTTTTCTGTGCTAAAGACATGGTCAACTGATTTCTCTCTTGCAGGACATATTACACTTTTATCAGCCGGCTTGCGTGATTTCTACTCACTTAATCGAAATGGGCTACATGTATAAATCGGCCACACACACGGATTATTGCACAGTAATATTAAAAACGTTAGTTTATATACATTTTCTATTTAACTGTTTTGTTTTCTGATTTGCTCTTTAATAATACAGTGTGTATTTTTTTTTCTCTTCGCACCTGCTTGTAAAAGTCCCATTTAGAGTGCGATACGAATTTTTCGACTATTAAATCTCTCAACCTTTTTTCAAGTTTCGAAGTATTAAAACTATATATATCAGGTAGACTCGCGTAGCAAACTTTCACGACAAACAAATAATAATGAATAAATTAGGACAAGGAACACGTCGTGTTGAGCCGTGAGAAAATTTGTGCTGAGCAAAAAAGAATGCAATCATAAAATAATTTACAAATATTATTTTACCATTTCAGTTTTACGTTTTGCATTATATTATGTATATCAAATCATTAAAATTTTTATTTAATGGCATGCAAGTTAATGTATTGAAACCAACTGTCGGCAACTTGTATTGATGCAATTTTCAAACTCACCGACAAGGCCACGTTTACTTACGTGGTGGAGTAACAAAAAGATCGTTTGGGTGTATTCCAAAGCACCCAACCGGTTTACCCAAAAGCGAAGCAATAAATAACTCTCAGACAGGGAACAACAATCTGAATAAGAGGCAGTCAGCCAGACAGGACATTCTTATTACCTTTTTTATGTCTATCAGTACGCTTTTTATGCTTGCGCGCCGCGCACATATTGTTTTGCGAAAGACTACAATTTTAAATAAATCTTTGTTCGGGCAGACAAAGGAAAAAGTACTGGAGCTAAAAATTAATCCAAAAAGACAATTAATTCACCCTAAGATTTCGAGAAAATCGAGAAGATTAACGGACGAATTACATTGTATGTTTACTCAATAGTTTCAATGCCTCATTGTCAGTGGAAGAAGCCAAGTCAAGAGAAACCACCATTATTTAGTCATCGCACCAAATGCTTATAATTAAACGCTAGACATAGCTCTCATGACATTTTTTATTCACGCATGCTGGTAAGGTGCAAAAAAGCAGGTATATAGTAGGCATTTGAACTACTTTCGCAATCCTCGCAAACACAAACATGCTCGTCTGGTATACTGGTTTTACCTGAAATTGGAATGCCTAAAAAAGGTAAAAATGGAGTGCCGAAAACCTTGCGAATGAATTGTGGAGTGCCCAGTGCCCGAAAATGTGGTACTAGCGGCGGTCACCAATAACTTCTGATAAAGGGTTGTTCCCAGAGTACCGAGCGTTTAATTGTGAAGGCTCAATTGAGTAAATTCTTGTTTTAATTGGAGTTTTTCCGCAATTCAATTCTAATTGTTTTGTTCATTTCGTTTTCTGTTAAAATGTTAATTTGTTAGAGTTTAAATTTGATATTATTGTTAAGAATTTTATTCGGATTTCGATTTCAAATCTGTTTAAGGTCCTTGTGTTCTGTTTGTCGTAATCGACACGTGACTTATTGATAAAAGAAGAACTGTTCAAGACTCTATTTTTTACCCTCTTGCCTAAATTAGCATTGTGCGCCTAGAGCGTTTAATAATTTTCTATTCTCATATAATAATGCGTAACATTTAAATTTTTCCAAACGATTCGATTAAAAATTTCATTTCCATCATTTCTAGAATAAAATTAAATATGAGGTTATGCATCGCTGCAGGAATTTTTAAAATAAACATTTAAAATTCATTATAAATTTATTAAAATTTTAGTAATATGAATTATTATATAATTCAATGAATTATTTTAAATCTTGAATGTAAAGAGCTTGAAAAGTCTATTATTAATAAAACTGTTATAAGCAGCAGTCTCTGAAAGTGAACATTTTTGGAGAAGATTGTCAGCAAAAAAGTTAGTGTTAGACAGCTCATATGCAAGTCTTAATTTCATGAATTTTGTCAATGCTTTTTTGAGAAAACGAGATTTGGAATATTCTAACTTATTTAAGTTGGTCAAAGAAAGATATGGCCTGTATGCCTCCCAAATCGATGGGGGTTTTTTATGGCACCCCGGGCCGGAAAAATGCCTGTTTTCTAAAAAGACATGTTTTCACCAGGAACGCTTTGTCACGACTATCATTATGTTTAATGTAATAATAAGAAATAACATAGTAAGGCCGGTCTCGATTGTAAATGTGTGTTCTGTGATGAATATGTGAATTTCTACCAGTTTTTGAATTGTGAGTAGATCCCATTGCGTGCTAGTGTGCTGTAATATTTGATTCATGTCTATATCTATTGTACACCATTGGTGTTTCTTTAAACAAATAATAATGAAACTGACATTAGCACAGACCTGAAAATGCTTGCCCCGCTATACTGAACCACTGACTAAGGGTAAAAATCAGATCTTGTCCGCTCTGAAAAGGTAGTGCATTTCATTATTTATGCATTTAAGCAGGAACTTAGTGCATATTTTAATATATAGCATTTATTTATTTAAAATGAAATATATCAAATGAGGCTCAAACGGCTGTAATTTGTTTTCATCATTGGAGTAAATTATTAAATATAGACCATCGCCACAAACCTACTCTTCCAACTCGTTTTACTAAAAAAATTTAATTCTTAATCACAAGTTGCACTGTCACGATCACTATTTCCTTGGGCTGAAGGCACCATTAGTTTAAGTGCCTCAAATAAATGAAATCACTGTCAGCTCTAATCCCCCAGCACACAAGAAAGATAATGATCTCTTACAGTAGAGTAAGCAACAACTACTACTGTCACTTAAATTGTCGCAGGTACAAGAATGTTTTTCTGTTCATCTACTTGAGCTAGTATGTATGAATGAACAAGACCGTAATGAAAGACGAATTCAATTTAAATACATATTAAGTCGAAAATTTTCACACACAGCCCTCCCTCGTATAGAAGTGATCAATCACCATACTATAAATTATCATGAAAAAGGTGAGAAACGAGTCTCATGAAAACTTGTATGACAGCAGTTTTTGTTGATCATTATAGTACAGATGATTAACTCTTTAAGATGCTTTGATATTAAGGCCTTGATTTTATTGTATTACTATCACTTTCAGTATACATGTATAAAACAATGGATGGGTTTTTGATAGTTTGTACGTCAGCGTGAATTTAACGAATTTTTAAACGAGAAATTCCCTCTCCAAAAATGTGAATTTATATCATTATAATTATTTTTGAAATTGCTTTGTGTTCAATTTGACTGAGTTGCCAGAGTTACATTATAGTCTTAATTGGAGCTCTGATGAAATTGAATTAATTTGCGCACCGCATTTATTTAGTTTCAAATCAAGTTTGAGTCATCGTCATCACACTGTGGAAAATGGTTTGCCTGATCAAATTGGGAGGCCCAATTGAACATTAATTTTTTTAAATTTCAAATCTTATTATTCATATGATCTTGGATTCCTAAAAAATGCTAGTTTATAGCTGCAAGGATTTCTATAATTAATTAATAAACAATTTAATTAATATTTATGCTTATTTAGCTTCTGCAAAGTCAACACTGGAATAGTTAAAATTTGATAAAGTAATGCAGCAATGGAACCAGCTCGCATTGTTAGGCATTCTCAAGTGTCAAATGTCAAAGCAGTGGAAAATATTTGAGCAGTTCGGGGATCTAATATTGGCTGCCCATAATATCAGATATGGCAAAAGGTGGTTAGTTGTTTGGGGAAGGGGTGAAAAACGACCTCTCAGAAATTGGAATAATTCTTCATTTTATCAATAAGTAAGTCACTTGACGACCATGATAACAATGATAACAGATCACTTGGAAGAATAGGATAATTGATCACTTGGATAATAGTATACTTGTCTGCTTGGACCTTAAACAGAGTTTAATCAAAATCAGAACGAAATTCCTAAAAACAATGTCAAATTTGATCTCGAACAGACTATTACACTCAGAGAAACGACTTTGATTAACCAATCTGAATTGAATTAAGTACAAATTAAATTAGAACAATAATTAACCCGATTGATCCGGGTCCTCCACTGTTAAACGCTTAGAACTGGTCGCACGCCGGCGAAATCTGATTAAAATTAAAATTTTCTCTCTGTTGTTTTTTCGAATTTCTAACAAATACATGGCACCTAACAATAATTATTCAACAAACACTAACAATAGCTGGAACAAAAATGAAAAAGGAGCAGGAGCTCAGCTCCGCATCCGCAACAGTTGAATGACTCGAAATAATGCTTAAATAGCTCAACGAGCTGGGAGGCGCACCAGCGCTGACCCGCCACTAGCTGGTTTTTGCACCTTCCAGAGGCTTTATGAACTCATTATGTTCTCGTTTCAATCAAAGACCTCGGTGCCGGGAGGCGAAAAGATGTCCACATTAGGCCCAAGCTCTTCTGCGGCCACGCGGGCCCTATGGTCTCAGCTTGGTGGTGTTATTGGGACCCGGGGTGGTCTCATAGCCCACGGGATCGACTGAGCAGAGGTTCACAAAAAGTGGGCTCACAGAACTCGCAAAATACTGCCGAAAATATAGGATGCAAGGTTATCTCTCGACGCGCTGAGCCGCAAGTGTAAAACAATGTTGATTAATGATCACTGTGCACGATTGCCACGGGTAATTTTTGCACTTGGAGGGGAATTTCGTCAGAAGGTACATGCTTTTGCTGTGCACTGGTATCGACTGCACCTACCATCTTTCGCTGATGCGCACAAGTATGAAAATATATTGTTGGTAATGAAATTTGAGCTTTTTCTGGTCCTGCATCAAATATACGCGAAAAATAAAATTTACAAAGAATATAAAAATTGCGGCTTGATGGGTACAGACAATGCATTCTTTGTTAAGAGAAAGAAGATTTATTTTTTAGACTTATTTCTTGTAACGGATGGCGCCAGATCCGAGATTAAATTAAATTAAACTTAATTATTTAATTACCATGATTGTTAAATTAAATTCTAACAGCGCATCGTTTCCAAGAGTACGTGTAGAGAGGACTGCGATAAAACGACGAGATAAATTTTGATTTATTTGCATGTGGTGCGAGTGTTGGTTGAACTGAAAAATGAGGCGGTATTCTCAAGCGCAACAAGTACGAATTTCTATCTCACGTACACCGATTAGTGGGGAGGTGAATCGGTAAGCTCTCTCTTGCTCTCCGACTTCATTCCCAAAATGTCTACTACCGTTACAAGATGCTTTTTTGTTCTTCTCGTTTGCTGCTTTTCCCAAGCTCTCAACGTTTTGCCGAATTTAAAGGAAATTGGTACAAATGCACAGTTGGTCGTCAATGACATTGCACCCTTAATAGAGGATGAGCAGTGCAGGTCAGACTTGTTAATTCTTGCAGATAGTATTGAAAAACTGGACTTATGGGCAATGAAAAGTAAGTAAGCTACCATTTTTTGTTTTAAAATATTCCGTTTTTATTTAAATATTTTTACTTTGTATTAATATCAATCATTCGATTTTTGAAATAAATGATATATAATTCAACCAAAGAGCGCAATTTAATTCCAACGATGTCGATTTGGTTCACATATTAGGAAGTATAAATCATAGTGCATGAGCTAAATCTATTTGACCAAAAACAAATTTTTAAATGTAAATATGTACATTCTGGAATAACATATAGAGAAAAGTAAAAATCCACTGCCTATACTTGTCACTGATTCGCGCTGATCGACTAAGGAAACAGCTATGCATAAAATTTAAAGAGCAATAATTATTATGTTCTCGAACATACGCGCCGCATTTTTTTATCTCTCTTTCGGTCTTCATTATTCGATTCAATTTTCACTCAAAGCCGCCCATCGTAAGTAAATCCGCGCAGTGTAGAGCTATTAGCAATATCAATTTATTCATTAAAATTCCTTATGTACTAAGAATTCTTCAAATTTCGCTGTTTAAAAATAGAAAATTTGATCAAATTTAGTTTTATATTATATTTTTGCCACGGCCAAATTGACCTCCCTCTCAAAGTCTTCTGTCAAGACGGCCTTTAAGCTTTTTGATCTTGTGGTTGCGCCAGGTTATCTGGCCGTACTTGACATTAAGTTATTTTGCAAAACTAGAGTCAGTAAAGTCGAGATTTTTAAAGAGAGCACTCGGCTTGTCAAAATAAATGAAATCGAGAATGTCATACAAACTGGCCGACGCTAGCTTCTTTGCTGATGATTTTGTTGCAAGATTCGCTCTTCCTCTCACTGAAAATTACAATAAATTTTTCCAAAACATTTGGTTCAAGATTTTCCAGATAGAGCCGGGGTTTTTCGACAAGCCCGCGATGGTTGATCAAAGGTGGAAAGCCGCGTTTTATACGCGAACATGTCATGCCTGTCACGGCTTTCACTTTTTGCTGTGTAAAATAATAGAATTTCAAGCGAAGCTCTACCTGAGTGTGTGTAAACTTTGTGATAAGAGCATGTTGTACTTTTACAATTTCTTAAGCTGTGATAAAAACCAAATGAGTCTGAAATAAGCTGCAAAATGCCCAGCAAAGTAAATTGACTCTAAAGTTTAATTTTTTTTTTTTTTAAATTTTTCTTCTGTTAAAATAGTGTTTAATAAGATTATTGATTGAGGAATTTTCAAAGTATCAATTGTATGTGTTCCAATACAATTAATTATAGTATTTAACAATATTAAGTGATTGGCTATTAACGTTGAGAGCTTTAGGAGATAAAATCAGTGGCGTTTCTCTATATTATACAATGACTTTTCTTTATAATACTGTAGTGCTAGACGCCACTGGAAAATGGAACCCAGCTTTTTTATTGGGAAACATCAAAAGCTTAGGAAGCTACGAGGAATGCGTTTCTATCCAGCAGTCAAAACCCTATATCAAAGGAAAATATTGTCTGGCCAATGTGCACCTTACTTCCAATGATGAACAAATAGATTCATTGTTGGAAATAGCCACGCAAAAAAGACGTAACCGTGAAATAACTATGAACAGAACGAATACGCCGGTAATAGTTTTTATGCAACCAATTGGCACCTTAAAACTAAATAATACTAAACTGCCACCATTAGGTACCGGACCTGCTTCCTTCAATGGCCCTCATTCAATTCGGCATATGCGTCCCTTCAACCTGCTCAATTGCGGACGTGCAAAAAGCGTTCGGCTACATTATATCGAAGGAGAAGTCTGCCAACGGCGAGGTACAAATAGAATCATGTTACACTAACGATGCAACGCCGCTTTCTTCTGGAGATTTGGCATTCATGTGAGTAAGCTGTGTACAATTCATGTGATGTGTAACATATCAATTTAATAAATTACCCGTTTCTATCACATAATTACGCCTTACGCCCCCTATGGGTGTTGACCTCCAACAATATAATATCATATGTATTACGTCGTTTAAGTGATAAATTAAATGAGAGTTTCGGAGGAAAATACAATAATAGTTAAATTTGCATATTACAACGCATGGTTCGCATAAATTTTAAGGTGGAGGACTCACGCTTTCCGCATACTCACACTTCTCGCTCTGACAGGAAGAACCAATGTTAATGCCCTATTCTACCGAGAAGTGTGAGACGGGTGAGCTGTGCGCAAAGTGTGAGTCCTCCATAGAAAAGTTAAAAAGCAAAATTGCCGATAATTCTTGCTCATAAAAATAGCATTTTACGTCCATAAAATTCGAGAAGAAAATTTTAAAGTCACGATATATTATATTGTCTCTGTCTCTTACTAAAAATGATCACGTATAGTGTCCAATTTATTTATACCGTCTTTTTTAAAACAAGTCTTGATAAAGATAAAAAAATTGAAACTTTAAAAGGCGTTCATTTAAAAAATCCAAAATAGTTTCAAATTGAAATTTTCAATAAATCTAAATTATAAATATTTGAATAAATAATCTGAAAATGAATGGGCAAAAATGAGATAATTTAATTAAATAATTTCAAAAACGTTCGATTATACATTTTGTTCTACTAGGTTTTGCGGCACGCTATACATATAATGTTGAGTATATAGCTCGCCTGTATTACAAATCAGAGACCTTGTCTTGATTATATTTAAAACACTCGTGTTGATCCTAAATATTCTCGAAGTTTTTCTCTCTAAAGTTAAATATGTGTTGTTAAATTAAATTCTCTAAATTTGTATTTATTTCAGTGGCTGTGTTGCTATTGTTGCCGGACTGGTATTCTTGAGTTCTGTGATTGAAACCAAATTTGGCGTAAAAGAAGATGCAGGTTTTTTAATTGACGGAGTTGCGGAGTTTTCAAATTGTGACTTTGGTTTCTAGGATTTACGTATGGCTGCTTAATGGCGTTTTCTTTGCCGACCAACTGGAAAAAACTGTTTGTGATTTCACATCATCCGGGTGCATTGAAAAGCCTTGACGGCATTCGTGTCTTGAGCACACTATGGGTTGTTGCCGGGCACAAAATCATCTTTACCCTTCAAGAACCGTGGGCGAACAAATGCTTTCAAGTAAAGGTAAGGCTTGCTTACTCAAGTAAATGCTCTATCAGCTAATTCAAACACGATCGAGTACACAGTCGCTTGAGAAATTAGCAAATATGCCTTTTACGAACAACATGCCCAGCGTCGACACCTTCTTCCTGATGTCTGGCATGCTGAGATCATTCAACCTACTGAAGGAATTTCAAGGCAATCGATTTCGGTTTTTCACTGATGTCGCTCGCCGTTACTTAAGGTATGACTGCTTTGGAGGAGTAGTTAAGGAAAATTAATTAATTTTAATATTTTTTATTTTAGGCTAACGCCGGTTTATGCATTGGTGATTGCATTCTACGCTACCTTGTTAACACGGCTAGGTAGTGGTCCTAGATGGGAAAAGTTCGTGACTGAGCCCGGTGAGGCCTGTGCCGCTCATTGGAAAAATAATTTGCTGTATATCAACAGCTACGTCCACAACAACAAACATGTAAGTTTGAAATTTTAACGGAGCATATTCATTGTTATTTGAATAAATTCCATCAACCACTTAGACTCAAATTTAAAAAAATACCTCTGCATCAACAATATCAATTATGCATGCATTGGATTTTTTTTAGGTCAGGTCAAGATTATTTCTTACTTATCGGTCTGTGCCCTCATTGGTAAAAATATGTGTTATATTGTTTTCATCGATTTGGATATGCGACTTTTTTATGACGCAGCATTGATTCAGTATGACTGATTGCAAGCACTCTGTTATTTAGCAGGTTGATGCACATATTAACTCTTTGCTTTCAGTGTATGATCCAAACTTGGTATCTGGCATCCGACATGCATCTCTTTTTGGTCTCGCCTTTGGTTGTTTATGCTCTGTGGAAAAAACCTGCAACTGGAAAATTGATCCTGTTCCTCTTAGCCGCGATACCGATTTGTTTCACGGCCTGGTACACCTACAACTTTGAGGTTTTGCCTACCTATTTGCTCAACAATTCGTGAGTAAAACCAAAAAGTGAAGAGTGGAAATTATGTTTATTTGGGGGTGGAAATTTAAGTTTTATTTCCATTTGAATCACACTTCTTACACATCTGAAACCTTTTAAATCCTCTGAAACGATCTAAAGTTAAAACAATATTAGTGCCTCTTGTATGAACAGTTGAATGCCTAAAAATAAATACCAATTATTACTAGTGAGAATTGATGAATTTAAAAGTTGCTTTATATCCTGTTGGTTTCTTATGTGTATTGCACATTTTGATTAAAAACCGTCAAAATTAAACCCAGCTCTTTATATGGAGCTTTAGTTTTCTTTTCGTTGCAAAATAATAATGATTATAAATTAGAATATTAAGCAACAATTATGTGTTCATTTGACTTTTAGTAAGATCACAAAACGATACAATTCTACAGCAATTCATGTCTTCCAATTGCAAGCATTGAATACGAAATTACACACACTTGAAAAGAAAAGTAATTAATAAATTATTAAAATCATGAAATATAAATCAATCTTTTTTTAACAATCTTACCTTGGGTTAAATTTAAAATATAAATTTGCGAAATTCCCTGAATTTCAGAGATGAGAAGCTGATCAGCTATCAAAGGGACGTGCACATCACCACGCACCATCGAATGGCTCCTTACGTTGTTGGTTTAGCTCTGGGATATATTCTTTACGTGAAAAAGAATCTGCACTTAAGTCTGATGAGCGTGATCTCTGGCTGGCTAATGTGCCTTACAACGCTCTACGTCGTGGTATTTGGTGCCTTCAATATCGTCCAGTACGACCATAAATACGATCCGGTTGAATCTGCTTTGTACGCCAGTTTGCATCGCATCGCGTGGGCATTTGCTGTCGGCTGGCTCATTTTTGCTTGCAATAATGAAAGGGGAGGTATTAAAAACTTTGAAAAAATTATACTTTCTCGAAAATCTATTTCTTTCTTGTTTTTAACTGTTTAGTACAGTCAAGAAAACTCGGATTTTTCTTTAATTTATTATTGACCTTATTTTTAAATGTATTTAACAAGACGAGACCATGTGTTTAGTTTTGCTTTTGTATTTTTTGTCATGCTTATGACTTAATATTTTTAGGTTGGATAACGGAAATTCTGTCGTTGAACGTTTTTCAACCACTGAGTAAGATCTCATACTGCATATATTTGAGCCACTACGTGATTTTAATGGTTGGAACGGCGAGGATAAAAACTCCGCTCTACGCAGACGATTACGCGCTGGTAAATATCAACTTATAAATTTACAGATGCACAATTTGACGCTCTCGTAAAAGATTCACAGCCTGGCCGGTGATTTTACGATAAGCTTTGCAGTAGCCACAGTCCTGTATCTATCGGTTGAGGCGCCTCTTTTTGAAATAACTAGGCTCATCTTCTCAACTCGTAAGTTCAATGTTAAATAAAGCGCATATTAAATAATTTTAATTTTGTTGAATTTTTCAGCTAAGAATGTTACAAAGAAAAAAGAAAATTGAAGATTGGTCACAATTTGCTCAAATTATGCTCTGGTTAATTCAGGATAATTCTAGTTCCAATTTACCAATGGTTGATGAAAAAGTTATGTTCTAAATATATGCAAAAATAAAAAAATTATATAATGATCTTTACATTTGAGAAAAACTGAAATGGCTGTACTCTGGTATTTTTATACATAAATACTTAAATCTTTTATCTGAACCTTTTTAATGTTTTGAACAAACAAGTTAATCTTAATATACCCAGCACTAACTTATTTTGTAAACATTGCAAGAGATGTGCTGCTAAATATATACAATTATAACTGGTTCCATGGGAGGTCCGTTGCCCCATGGATCACACAAATGCTCATTACTCGCAAACACGCTCACTTTCTAACGGCGTCATTATTTCTTTCTTAATAACTCATGTTTCAATATAATCATTAATTTTAGCTCAAACCCACTGTCAAGCAGTGATGAAGAGTTCCGTTTCATCGCTATTGTTTTCGCAACTGGCGGGAGTCACTCTCAAAAAACTATTTTTACAAAATATATTTTTTCAAGTAAATGAAATTTCTCTTTTCTTGGTCGATTGAAAGCTTTTGGCTATATATTATCTATCCTTCTTGTTGTTTTTATGAATATAGGGCCAATATTTTCATTGTTTCTATTTTTGTATTCGGTAAAACAGGTTATGGAGATGTATGAATGCCGCACTTTAAACGGGGATATTTTACCTAAAATTTCCTTCATGCTGCTAACCAGAGTAACCGATTTATTGGAGACAATTACACCTTATACATGAGCAAATTATCCTCCTTCGTGTTTCTGACGCAAAATATTGTAATATAGCAACATGAATGGAAGCACCAGACCAGCCGGGATATGAACAGTATTATTAAAAATTCGATTCGTGTCTGTATGTACGTTTATTGTTGCTTATTCTGAATTGTTCTCTAGTATTTTTTTTATTGAAGTTATATTGATCAGTCATTTCGGTCTTTCCCTCTTTACATGTTTGTAGAAACACTGTCAAAGATGTTATCAAAATTAATCGCAAAAAATGACTTCTAATTACTGCTTTCTTTTTCAAAGCTTTGGAACTGTATCAAGTCTTATTGTATTTTATAACTCGACAATATAAATCAATGTTTTAATATACAAAATGTAAACCTTAAATATTTCAAAAACGTTTAACATATACCAAGATAAGGTTGCGAAATATTAAGGTTGTAAAATTGTAGTCTCAGAATTTGGCAACCGCTGCTTTAACTTTCGATGAGCGCAGATGGTGTGAATTCTGGAATATCTTTATTTTAGAGTTCAAAATAAATATTCTATATAAAAGTAACAATAATTTTTTTAAAGTTTTTATAGGTTTTCATTAATTGAACTCCCCCATAGTTTAAATATATTTAATAAAAATAGTAAATGCGACATATGGTTGAAAGCGTGTTGCTGCAATTTTAAAACTCGCCGACAAAATTGGTCACGTTACCTTTTGCGGTGGTGTTACAATGCACATTATATGTAAATTGGTAGACTCGTAAGAATTCAACCGGTTTGCCAAAATGCGAAGCGATTAATCACACTCTACCTGCGTAGTTCTCCGCCCTCTTTAAGCAACTTTTTTGTGTATGGTGAATTTTAAACAGATTGTAAAGTCGTGTGCGGTTCTGTCTGAGAGCGTTTGACTAAATTGCATTGCTATTTTATGGAGCAGGGGCAGTAACATGAGTTGGTCCATTTCTGGACTTAGCCTCTTGCACTTAGGCTCGTGAGCCCACGTAATTTGGTCGCAAAGATTTGGGACGTGAGCTTTCGTGAGCTTCTCGCTATCTATTCAATAAACATTCTTGTTAATTCTTGCATGCCAATACATCGAGTGAAATAATTAAAAGAAAATACTGCAAAGAAAGGCATAAAATACTAGCAACATATTTCAACAACGATTAATTACAAAGGTAATCTAATCTCTCACCGTACTGAGCCGCACTGAGCACTTACAACATAACTAGAACCACTGAACACGGTAAATTTGCCACAGATGCTTTTCGCACCGGTGAGTAAACTCGTCCGTAGTGCAATTCTTAAGCTCAGGTGGCAGGTCGTTCCACGGTTTCACCAACCTGAAGAAAAATGCTCGTTGACCGAACACACTTCGCACAGCCGGCTACAGCCGTGGGTGTGCTGACTATTGGTGTCATTTCGCAGCTGCTGACCTTCAATGATGCGAGCGCACATCAGCCCGCATCTCCCATTAAATTCGATGGGATCCTCACATTTCATGTGCACGCAGTCCATGCGCTCAACAATGCGATCTGATAATAAAAATGTCCATCAGCACGAACGTAGTTTTCCGACAAGGTATATTAAAAAGGTATTTATTCTTACAGCAACATATTGCATTATCACGTACGATCACAATTTCCTCGGGCATTAAGCTACATAGGTAAAGGGTCTCAAATAAATCAAATCACTATCTGTCAGCTCAACAGTTCCAGCACAATGCCATCAGACCCATATTTAAAAAAATCTCCTGCATCATAAAGAATGTGCTCAGAAAAATTGCCATGTAGTTTGTCCAAGAATTTTAATTAAATTCTTGCAATTAGGGGGCTTCCAATAAATTTAATGAGTGCGTGCATCTTTCAAAGTGACGGCATAGTGGTGAGTAAATAAATTCTACGTGTTGCGCAAACTTTATAGAGTAGATATATTTTGTGCGCGATTTAATAGAATACTTGACAAGTATTGTCTATGTACTGTAGTTATCACGTGAAAGTTCTTGTAGATGATACATTGGTCGTGCTAAAAATAGGTTTGTTGTGATATTTTGAATTGTACAACAAACGTGTTTTCTCGATTTTATGTCTACGGGCACAGTGACAAAATTTGAAACCATGAGATTGACTAATTTCCTCTCCATCAGCTACACTCAATGTTAGTTAAATTATTCGAAACTCCTTAGACTGACGACTCCGTTTCAAGTATTTGGTCTGTTTTGAAGAATGGATACACAGAGCAAAAGGTTAATAATTCTTTGCAGCAATACATTTTTTCTAGCGTACTGATGCTTATAATGTTTGCATTTGCACGAAGAATATAAATAATTGTCCTGTTCTTTTACGTATAGGTAATTACTGAACAAATAGAAGGTACTATGTATAATTTTTATTTACAAAAATACCATTCACGGTGAAAAATTGAATGACACATATGCACCCTGTGTAACTATCTTCTTTAGCAGGTTGCATACATCTTATTGCTTGCAGTGTATGGCCCGAAATTAATTTCTGGCATCGATACGCAGCTATTTTGATTTCGCCTTTGGTTGTCTGAGCTCTGTTGAACAAACCTGCAGCTGGAAAATTGATTCTGTTTCTCACAGCCACGATATCGGATTGTTTCACGGAGTGGTATACCTACAACTTTGAGGCCTAATATCTATTTTCTCCACAATTTTCGAGATAAAAAATAGAACGATGATTTGAAGAGTTGAACAGGTTAGAATTTTTTACTTAACTACTTAAACCATTTTGTGAACTGAAAAAACTTCACCTGAAAATGAAAAGCGTTTTGAGCATTTTGTTGGTGAACTTTTTTTGCTCTTTTTTTCCGTCCTCTCGGACCGGGAAGGGCGCGCACTGCACTGGCACGAATGCTGAAACCCGGGTCCCAATAACACCACGAACGGATAACATGGGCGCACCAGGCCGCACCCAGCCCACTGAAGGGCCACTTGCCTCCGCACTGAGGACTGCATTGAAACGCTAGACATTCGTCCCGTGAAGCCAAATCACGCATGCTGGAAAGGTGCAAACCAGCAAGTAGCGAGTCGGCGCCGGTGCGCCTCCCAGCCCGTTGAGCAATTTGAGCATTTCATCGAGTCACTAAATTAACCACTTGGAAAAAAATATTCCAAACCAATTTTAAGACCCTTAAAAATATTTATAATAGTTTGTGTTTGTTAATTTAGACAGAGAAACTCTATTTTAAATTGGTTGAGCGCTTGAAGACTGAATATTTGTTAAAATTAAATCTATAACAACTTATATTGGTTTAGTTTTTCTTCATAAAAAACTTATCTAAACTTAAAACTTATTAATAAATTACTTTTCAGCTTTTATTGCCCGAATTTCAGAGATGAATACGCACCATTGAAAATGGCTCCTTAAGTTGTTGGTTTAACTCTGAAATATACTCTTTACATGAAAAAGAATCTGCACTTGAGTCTGATGAATGTGGTCACTGGCTGGCTAATGTGCCTTTCGAAGCTCTACGTCATGGAATTTGACCCTTTCAATATCGTCCAGTACGACCATGACTACGATCCGGTATTGAATCTGCTTTGTACGCAAGCTCGCATAGCATTTCCTACATTTCCTGGACACATGCAGTCGGCTGGCTTATTTTTGCTTGCAATGATGAACTAGTAGATAAACATAAATTAAATTAAGAAAAATAACCAGCCCGTTGGCTCGCTTTGTTAAGACATTCTCATGAGTTTCAAAGCAGTGGGTAATATTTGAGGGGATCTAATACTGGCTGCCTTTTTGTCAGAGATGGCAAAATGTGGTTAGTTAAGTGACTCGAAACTCTCAAACAGTTCAACGGGCTGGGAGGCGAACCGGCGCCGACTCGCTACTTGCTGGTTTAACACACCTTTCCAGCGGCTTTTTTAGGGGCAAATGTATAGATTATTAACCAAAAAACCTTGGTTTAGGGGGCAAAAAGTTAACCCAAGCTGTTATGCGGCTTCTCGGCCACTCGGGCCCCAAGCCCCAATGTTATCCGCTCGGTGGTGTAATTGAGATCCGGTGGGCTCATAGTCCACGGGACGTGCTGAAAAGAGGCCCTAAAAATAAAAAAATAAAAATAAACAAACAACATAATCTACTCTGAATCTGAATTTCTGAGAGATTTCACATGGAAAAATAACCATGAGAGGGCTGAAATAGTATTTTTCTAATCCCATAGACCTAAATTTTATGATGTGTTTTAATACTAGTCTGGGCCCACTTCGGCTCTGTCCTTCTGGACAGGGTTTCGTAAGTTGTTTGCCAGGAGTGTTGCCTTTTCTCACATGCTTATTTACCTTTTCAATGACATGCTATAACATGAATGTATTTGACAAAATGTGAGAATAAACAACAATATGTAAACAGTAAATCTGTCTTTCATTTAGTTTTCCTAATATAATTTGTGATCAAATTAATCACCTACATTTTAGGTTGGGTATCAAAAGTTCTGCCATTGGACGTTTTTCAACCACTGAGTACAATCTTCTATTGCATCCTTTTGAGTCATTATGCAATTTTAATTGTTAGACTTGCGAGGCTAAAAACACAAATTTTAGCAAATTACTCACTGGTAAATATTCAATCAAACTGTACAGATACAAAAATTTAAACTAATAAAAATATCACAAGATTAATTTAAAGAGCTGCAGTGACCCTGTATTTATTGTGAAATTCTAAAATGCATTAAAAGTATCACAGCGTAACCGATGATTAACTTTGCTGTAGCCACAGTTCTGAATCTGTCGGTAGAGGTGGCTGCGTGCGAAACATTTAGAATAATCTTCTCAGCTCGTAAGTTCAAAACTTATGAGTAATTTTAAAGATATTAATAAGATCGATAGCTTTTGTATTGAATGTTATGCAGAAAAAGCAAGCTTAAAGATTGTTCTTATTTTGATTTATAAATTAATGTTTTCAGTTCATTTTATGACGTGCACAAGTAAAATATTTCAAACACTAAAAGAGATATTAAATAAATATTTAAAAAAATTATATTTAATCTGAGTAAATAAGAAAGATCTTACCCTGGGAAAATTAATTCATTTAAAATTTCGAACACAAAGGTTTTTCTTAATAAGCCCAACACCTTACATTGCGAAACTTTTTCAAGGTCATTAGGTGTGCTGTTGCAAAAGCATTTCAAACTGGTTTCTTGAGAAGCCCATCTGCCTCTAGGGCAAGCCAACTCTATACAAAAAATGCTCAATATTTGCCACCACGTTCACTTTCTTTCAGTTCCTTCTCTTTCATTTTTGAACGAGCTCAAATTGGATTTTATTTTGACTTTATGCATTACTCGCATTCGCATATGAAGCAAAAAGGTTTTAATGATCAGCATTATCATTCTGTTGGAGGCAAAGTGAAGAGAGCGATGCCTTCGATTTAAATGAGCACCTTGCAAATTATAAAAGATGCGCGTCGCGTTTTATTTTTAAGCAGTCGTTCGCCGGCTGAGCTCACGCGATGAGTTGCGTAACGTTTCTTCTGGTAGCAATACTGTTGCTAGTGTCCCCTGCATTTAGTTTCCACTTCAATGCTCACTTGCACCCGGATTTATTGGGCTCTGACAATGATTTTTGCCGCGAGCAGTTGGAGCACATTATTGAAGGAATTTCCAACCTAGACTTGTGGGCCCTCAAGTGTAAGTAAAGTGGTATTTAACAATTTTTAATATGGTTTTAGCAACTTATTATTGTTTGCTTAATTTAAATAAAATATTATTTGCTCTAGTGAAAATTGTCGAGTTAAAAGTTATGTAACTAAAGTAATAATAAAACACATTAATGTTTTAGTATTAAGAATTTACACAAATTCTTATAAAGCGTGATGAGTTTAACGTTTAAACATTAAATCAAAAGATAGATAGTTTTGCGCTTTAAAAATGAATTGTTTAAAAACTATCCAAGCTCTTATTAAAAATTTAATGTAAGCATTTTTCAGTCATCGATTCTAGCTCAAAACCACAGTCTGGAATTCTCTCTGGAAATACAGTGGATTATGGGAGTTTTGACGAGTGCGTCGGAATTTCTGCTAGTGTTCCACTGCTCGGAGAAAATATCAAAGGAAAATATTGCCTAGCAAATATTCACATTGAACCTGATAAACCTGGGAAAATGGAAAAAGATGGTATCCTTAATATCATCACTAGTAATAGGCGACACATTGAGTTAACAAAAAACCAAACTACGAAGAATACGATGGTAGAAGATATAGATAGAAAATATATTGTGAAATAAATAAAAATTTACTTCAAGATTCCAGATGTGCTTCCGAGTTTCGCCCTCTTCAGGTCTGCATTTTGCATTCCAAGTGCATGCCGATCAGTTGACCTTGAGAGAATACTAAACTCCACACTTTCACACTTTGGGAAATCAATTGGACTGACGATTTATAACGAAGTATTTGAAGAAAATTGTTCAGTCGAAACGGAGATCTCATGGAATTCCAGTGATATAGCATTTTTGTGAGAGATATTTAGGTTGATCGTTAGTATTTTCATTAATATATACTTTTCTCTTTTAGGATAATGCTTGGCGCGCTTGTTTCTCTGGCTTTGGCGGCTACTGTTTATGAAGAGCGATTCAATGTTGAAGGTACCTTAAATTTGTTTCAGCGATTTTAGATTTTCAAAGTACTGATATTAGTTGTCAATTAACAAACTTTTAGGGGGTGGAATATTCCAAGCCGTGGTACAGTCTTTCTCGCTGTCTAATAATTGGCGCAAACTTACTTCGTGCAACACGACGATGGCGAGCTTAGATGGCGTTCGAGCTCTTAGCATATTCGCAGTGATGCTTTGCCATATTTGCTTATCAAACCTTAATCTTCCTTACATCAACAAAAAGGATATTTTCGACGTATTAAATTTAATTCGTAAAATGTTAAGCACGTGTTTAGTTATTTCCGGTATTAATTGCAGACTTCAAGAAGAATAGAATACTTGCCTTATTATTTGACGGGCTTTAGTGTCGACTCATTCCTACTGCTTGGAGGTGCCCTCCGAACTTACAATATGCTTGAAAAACTGGAGCGTAAAAAGTTCTTTTACTTCAAAGACGTGATTCAACGATACTTGAGGAAAGATTGATATTTTTTAAGTCCTTTAATTTTTCCTTATTTGCATTTGTGAGCCATAATCAGTCAAAGCAGCAAATTTCTGTCCAGGGGTCGATGGATTTTGATGAAATTTTGTTTGCGTTAATTTTGCCCTAATTGTACTACAAAACAGTTGAGAAAACTCGGCCTTTCCAATTTTTGCGGGTTTTGCGGGCGTTCAAGTGTCAAAATCTGGGAATTTTGAGTACTTCATAACTTTGCTCAGGGTAGTTCTAGAACAAAAATTACCAAAAAAACCAAATTCATTAACTTAGTTCACTCAAAGACGAGTCAAATGGAACTTATTTTTTGTAAATGGGACCACCACAACCTGAGATTCGGGTGCACAAAGATTTTTTTCCAAGCGCGATGCAATAAAATTCTGGATGATCGACCAAATCTCGACTTCTAATCATCTGATTTTGAAAAACCGCATACCGTTAGACTCGTCTTGACATCCCCGAGTGTACTAAAGGGGAATGAGACCCACCAACCCCCAACCCCTATTTCGCCCCCTTAATAATGTGAAATTTAGCATTTTTTCGGTCGTTTCAACACCTTATCATGACGTTGACGAGTAATTGTCTTCTTCAAACCAATTTATTTACTTAGTTCACTTCAATACGATTCAAACGGTACTTAATTTTTGAAAATAGGACCACTACAACCTGATATTTGGGTGGCACAAAGTTTTTTATTAAGACGCGGATGCATTAAAATGCTCGGTGAGCACCAAATCTCGAACAAAACACAAAAAGGTGGTCCTATAAATAAATTTTTGTAAATACAAAAATTAAGTACCGTTTGACTCGTCTTTGAGTGAACTGAGTTAATAAATTGGTTTGAAGAAGACAATTACTCGTCGACGTCATGATAAGGTGTTGAAACGGACTAAAAATTCTAAATTTCACGTTATTTAGGGGGTTAAAAGGGGGTTGGGGGTTGGTGGGTCTTATACCCCTTTAGTGCACTTAGGGACGTCGAGAGGAGTCTAACGGTATGCGGTTTTTGAAATTCGGATGACTAGAAGTCGAGATTTGGTCAATCATCGTTTTTACCAACCTCGAAAAACAAGAGTTTTCGAAGTTTTCATTTTTTATTAAAAAAATGAGGCAAAACACCATTCCAAATTTTAACGTTTTTATAGCTTCATTTTTTGTGCTCTACAAAATGGTTACGAAAAAAATAAAAAATTTCAATATATTCATTTTCAAATTTGAGTTTAAATTCAAAAAATTAATTTTTATGACCTTGACCTTTGACCTACCACTTTGAGGTCAATGTAAAAGTTGTTTGCCTGGTTGAGACGAGTTTACGGAATTTTAATTTTTGTTCTAGGACTACCCTGAGCAAAGTTATGAAGTACTCAAAATTCCCAGATTTTGACACTTGAACGCCCGCAAAACCCGCAAAAATTGGAAAGGCCGAGTTTTCTCAACTGTTTTGTAGTACATACAATTAGGGCAAAATTAACGCAAACAAAATTTCATCAAAATCCATCGACCCCTGGACAGAAATTTGCTGCTTTGACTGATTATGGCTCTTGTACGTTTACAGACTTACACCAGCATTGGCCATAATCATTGCGTTTTATGCTACTATTTTCCCTCTTCTTGGAAGTGGACCAACGTGGTTCAAAGACGTCGGTGTGCAAATGGAAGTCTGCAATGAAAATTGGCCACTCAACTTACTTTATGTGAACAACATAATTGACTCTGATAGATTGGTATTCAGTTCTTTTTTATGTTTGAAAAGTTGACACAAAATATATTTTGATCTAAATTTAATTATTTTCTTCTCTTTGTTCAACAGTGCATTGTGCAAACGTGGTATTTGGGAGCAGATATGCAGCTTTTTCTTCTAGCGCCGCTCATTGTTTATCCTATTTGGATGTGGCCATCTGCTGGAAAATACATCATCATAGTCATGCTTACTCTATCGTCGTTGTTGTCAGCCTATATAATATTTGAAGCTGATACGATAGTTTTATTCGCATCAATATTTGAGTGAATAACACAAAATTGCATTTATTTATTAAACTTCTGATCATAACTGTCATTCTCACAGAGACGAAAAATTGGCATCCTATGTAAAGTGGATCCACTATTTTACTCCATCCCGATTGTTTTCCTATCTGGCTGGAGTCACTCTTGGAAAAATTTTAAGTAACATAAAAAATGGAAAGGCTGAGAAAATTTCTAAGGTATTATTAATCACCGTTGACATAATAAGATTATTCTTTAAACTAAAAACTATTTTTAGGAGGTTATTTACGGTGGCTCGACTTTGAGCTCGTTGGCGCTTTCTACAATTGCTTATTGGGCATTTCAATATATCAGTCCAGATTATAAATACAGCTTGGGCCAATCTATCCTTCTTGGTGTGCTGATAAAAATAGTCATCACATTTTGCATCTCTTGGATAATTTTTGTCTGTGAAACAGGAAATGGAGGTATGAGTGCTCACAGTAAATGGGAAACTGTACTTATTGATATTTCCAAATTACAGGCCTGATCAACCGATTTCTCTCTTGCAGACCTTTACAATTTATAAGCAAGTTATCATTCTGCATGTTTTTGACGCACTATATCGTTATAAGCCACTCGAACGGATCTACCAGACAACCGGAATATTACAGTTTCATTAAACATGTTAGTATCAGAAAATTTTTCAAAAAGTGACTTCTAATGTAAAATTTGTTTTTTCAGTCGTATGTAGTGATTGGGCATAGTGTGTACACTATATTTCTGTCTATTCCTCTTCACCTGCTTGTAGAAGCCCCGTCTAGAGCGTTAACGAATTACATCATGATTAAATGACTTCTGTGTGTCCTTTTCTTCAATCCTTTTCATAACTCTTTGCATGTACTCACGACGTGTCAGGAAACCAAAATTTAAATCTGATGCATGTAAAATAACGTATTGAATGAAACAAAATTTTCAATCTAGGAAATATATTATGTACATATTATAATGGTAATTTTATAACGATTGGATAGTAACGTGAGAAAAATCAAAAGTAACAATTGGGGTCACAAAATTTCATTGTCCATCCAGATGCACAATTTCAAGCATTTCAAGCAACAATACTATAACAATAACAAACATTTTGTTGTAAACATACTGCTTCACTTTAAATGGGATATATAAACTGTAGCTGCATAAAACACTAACAAATTTTTACAAAGATCTACGATTTATTACAAAGGTAATCTCTCACCGTACTGTGCCGCACTGACAGCATAACTTATAGAACCACTGATCACTGTAAATTTGCCACGCAGATGCGTTTTGCACAGGTGAGTAAACTCGGCCGCAATGAAATTCTTAAGCTGAGGTGGCAGGTTGTTCCATGGATTTACCAACCTGAAGGAAAATGTTCGTTGGCCGAACACACTTCGCACAGGTGCCGGCTATACAGCCGTGGGTGCTGACTATTGGCATCGTTTAGCAGCTGCCGTCCTTCGATGATGCGAGCGCACATCAGCCCGAATCTCCCAAAAGTTCGCTGGGATTCTCACATTTCATGTGCACACAGTCCATGCGCTCGACAATGTGATCTGATAATAAAAATGTCCATCAGCATGAGCCTAGTTTTTCAACAGTGTACATTAAAAATTGGAATGATACAAGGCAACAATTGAAAATTATTTGAATTATTGGATGCCATTATACCAATTCGTCCTGGTCCCGGCAAAATTGCGTAACTTTCAACAACCAAACGCGAATTTCCTTGTTGCAAGAAAAGGTCAACAATCAATTCGACAATGAAAATTTGGGTGTTTGTTGAACGTTGCGCAATTTTGCCGGGACCAGGACGAATTGATCGATAAAGAATTTATTCAACAATTTGCAATAATAAAAAAGGACCTTCCTACAACAAAAATTCAAATTTGGCCAATATTCTCCAAAATTTACAGTGCTTGAACGTATTTTCTTGGCATATTCCGATTCCTCTCGTCGAGATCTGTCCAACGGTGTATGCCACTTATTGGGGAAACTCTTGGTTTTGAAATTAAATTGGATTTCAAGTAAGGAGATAGCCATTACCATTTGAAAAGCACGGTAACTTTCTAGCAAATTTTCTCAGAAAATTACAATGCTTCTTAGTTACAGGTCAATTTAGGCTTTAACTGAATCCTAAGGAAAAGAGTTTATGCATTGACAACAAGCATTTTCAAGGCTTTTGCAGTATCATTCCTCTTTATAAAGGTCTTAATTCTTACAGCATTATATTGCATTATCACGTATGATCACAATTTCCTCGGGCATTAAGCTACATTGGTTAAAAGCCTCAAATAAATCAAATCAATATCTGTCATCTCAACTGTTCGAACACAATGCGTCAATAAAATCAAGAATGTGCGCAGAATAATTGCCATCAAGTTTTTACAAGAATTTGTTTTTAAATTCTTGCAATCAGGGAGCTTCCATTAAATTTAATGAGTGCTATTAGTGCGTTCGTCTTTCAGAGTGATGGTATAGTGGTGAATAAATAAATACTGCGTGTTGCGCAAACTATATGGAGTAGATATAGTTTGCTCACGGTTCAAGATGATATATGACAAGTAATATCTTCTGTTACATATATCCCATGTATTCACGGAAAATTTTCAAAGCACAATTATCACACGAAAGTTCTTGCAGATGATGCATTGGTCGTGCTAAAAATAGGTTTGTTGAGATATTTTGAATTATACAACAAATGTGTTTTCTTGATTTTATTTCCACGGGCAAACGGGCACAGTGACAAAATTTGTAACCATGAGATTTATTAATTTCCTCTCCATCAGATGCACTCAATGTTAGTTAAATTAGTCAAAATTCCTTAGACCGACGACTCCGTTTCAGGTATTTGGTATGTTTTGAAGAATGGATACACAGAGCGAAAAGTTAATAATTCGTTTCAGCGGTACATATTTCCTAGTTTACTGATGCTTATAATATTCGCATTTACGCGACGAATATAAATAATTGTATTGGCAATAAATTAAACCAGGCTTCATCCTCGTTGCAAAAATTGTCGTTTTTAATCTCGACTATAGTTTCGACGTCATCCAGTGGTTATGAACACAGCCTCGAGTGATCGCCTATTTCAAAAATAAATAATTGTCCTGTTCTTTTACGTATAGGAAATTACTGAACAAATAGATGGTACTACATGTATAATTTGTATATTAATAAAATACCATTCACGGTGAAAAATTGTATTACACATATGCAACCGGTGTAACTATCTCCTTTAGCAGGTTCCATACCTTTTTTGCTTGCAGTGCATGACCCAAACTTAGTATCAGGCATCTGATTTGCAGCTATTTTGGTTTCGCCTTTAGTTATCTGAGCTCTGTTGAACAAACCTGCAGCTGGAAAATTGATTCTGTTTCTCACATCCCCGATACCGATTTGTTTGACAACTTTGAGGCTTTGCCTACCTATTTTCTCAAAAATTTACCTATAAAATGTTCAAGGGCAAAAATAAAATAGATTGATGATTTGAAGAATTGAACTGATTAGAATTATTTTACTAAACTACTTAAATCATTGCGAACTGAAAACACTTCGCCTAAAAATGAAGAGCGTTTTGATCACCTTTTTGGTGAACTATGAAAAAAAACATTCCAGACAAATTTTAAGACCATTAAAAAATCGCTATTTAAAGTCTGTGTTGTCTTAATTTAGATATAAAAACTATGTGAATCAGTTGAACGCTTGAAGATTGAAGATTTGTTAAAATTAATTTTAAACCCCGTTATTGCTTTAGTTTTTTCTTTAAAAAAACGTCTCTAAAATAAAAAAATTATTCATAAATTACTTTTCAGCTTTCATTTCCCGAATACCAGAGATAAACATGCACCATCGAATGGCTCCTTACGTTGTTGACTTAGATCTGAGTTATATTATTCTTTACATGAAAAAGAATCTGCACTTGAGTCTGATGAGCATGGTCTCTGGTTGGCTAATGTGCCTTTCAAAGCACTATATGTCATGGTATTTGACCCCTTCAATATCGTTCAGTACGACCATGAATACGATCCGGCATTGAATTTGCTTTGTACGCCAGCTTGCAACGCATTTCTTGGATTTTTGCAGTCAGCTGACTTTTTTTGCTTGCAATAATGAACTAGGAGATAGAAATAAATTAAATTAAGGAAAATAACCAGCCTGTTAGCTCGCATTGCCTTAATAAGCCAAACGCCTATATTGCGAATTATTGTCAAGGTCACGAGGTGTGCTGTTGCAAAAGCATTTCAAACCGGTTTCTTGAGAAGCCCATCTGCCTACAGACCAGCCAACTCTACACAAAAATACTCAATATTCGCCACCACGTTCACTTTCTTTCAGTTCCTTCTCTTTCATTTTTGAACGAGCTCAAATTGGATTTTATTTTGACTTTATGCATTACTCGCATTCGCATATGAAGCAAAAAGGTTTTAATGATCAGCATTATCATTCTGTTGGAGGCAAAGTGAAGAGAGCGATGCCTTCGATTTAAATGAGCACCTTGCAAATTATAAAAGATGCGCGTCGCGTTTTATTTTTAAGCAGTCGTTCGCCGGCTGAGCTCACGCGATGAGTTGCGTAACGTTTCTTCTGGTAGCAATACTGTTGCTAGTGTCCCCTGCATTTAGTTTCCACTTCAATGCTCACTTGCACCCGGATTTATTGGGCTCTGACAATGATTTTTGCCGCGAACAGTTGGAGCACATTATTGAAGGAATTTCCAACCTAGACTTGTGGGCCCTCAAGTGTAAGTAAAGTGGTATTTAAGAATTTTTAATATGGTTTTAGCAACTTATTATTGTTTGCTTAGTTTTAATAAAATAATATTTGCTCTAGTGAAAATTGTCGAGTTAAAAGTTATGTAACTAAAGTAATAAGCTATAAAACACATGAATGTTTTAGTATTAAGAATTTACACAAATTCTTATAAAGCGAGATGAGTTTAACGTTTAAACATTAAATCAAAAGATAGATAGTTTTGCGCTTTAAAAATGAATTGTTTAAAAACTATCCAAGCTCTTATTAAAATTTTAATGTAAGCAATTTTCAGTCATCGATTCTAGCTCAAAACCACAGTCTGGAATTCTCTCTGGAAATACAGTGGATTATGGGAGTTTTGACGAGTGCGTCGGAATTTCTGCTAGTGTTCCTCTGCTCGGAGAAAATATCAAAGGAAAATATTGCCTAGCAAATATACACATTGAACCTGATAAACCTGGGAAAATGGAAAAAGATGGTATCCTTAATATCATCACTAGTAATAGGCGACACATTGAGTTAACAAAAAACCAAACTACGAAGAATACGATGGTAGAAGATATAGATAGAAAATATATTGTGAAATAAATAAAAATTTACTTCAAGATTCCAGTTGTGCTTCCGAGTTTCGCCCTCTTCAGGTCTGCATTTTGCATTCCAAGTGCATGCCGATCAGTTGACCTTGAGAGAATACTAAACTCCACACTTTCACACTTTGGGAAATCAATTGGACTGACGATTTATAACGAAGCATTTGAAGAAAATTGTTCAGTCGAAACGGAGATCTCATGGAATTCCAGTGATATAGCATTTTTGTGAGAGATATTTAGGTTGATCGTTAGTATTTTCATTAATATATACTTTTCTCTTTTAGGATAATGCTTGGCGCGCTTGTTTCTCTGGCTTTGGCGGCTACTGTTTATGAAGAGCGATTCAATGTTGAAGGTACCTTAAATTTGTTGCAGTGATTTTAGATTTTCAAAGTACTGATATTAGTTGTCAATTAACAAACTTTCAGGGGGTGGAATATTCCAAGCCGTGGTACAGTCTTTCTCGCTGTCTGATAATTGGCGCAAACTTACTTCGTGCAACACGACGATGGCGAGCTTAGATGGCGTTCGAGCTCTTAGCATATTCGCAGTGATGCTTTGCCATACTGGCTTAACAAACCTCACTCTTCCTTACATCAACAAAAAGGATATTTTCGACGTATTAAATTTAATTAGCAAAATGTTAAGCACTTATTTAGTTATTTCCGGTATTAATTGCAGGCTTCAAGAAGAATAGAATACTTGCCTTATTATTTGACGGGCTTAAGTGTCGACTCATTCCTACTGCTTGGAGGTGCCCTCCGAACTTACAATATGATTGAAAAACTGGAGCGTAAAAAGTTCTTTTACTTCAAAGACGTGATTCAACGATACTTGAGGAAAGATTGATATTTTTTAAGTCCTTTAACTTTTCCTTATTTGCATTTGTACGTTTACAGACTTACACCAGCATTGGCCGTAATCATTGCGTTTTATGCTACTATTTTCCCTCTTCTTGGAAGTGGACCAACGTGGTTCAAAGACGTCGGTGTGCATATGGAGGTCTGCAAGGAAAATTGGCCACTCAACTTACTTTATGTGAACAACATAATTGACTCTGATAGATTGGTATTCAGTTCTTTTTTATGTTTGAAAAGTTGACACAAAATATATTTTGATCTAAATGTAATTATTTTCTTCTCTTTGTTCAACAGTGCATTGTGCAAACGTGGTATTTGGGAGCAGATATGCAGCTTTATCTTCTAGCGCCGCTCATTGTTTATCCTATTTGGATGTGGCCATCTGCTGGAAAATACATCATCCTAGTCATGCTTACTCTATCGTCGTTGTTGTCAGCCTATATAATATTTGAAGCTGATACGACAGTTTTATTCATATCAACATTTGAGTGAATAACAAAAAATTGCATTTATTAAACTTCTGATCATAACTGTCATTCTTACAGAGACGAAAAATTGGCATCCTATGTAAAGTGGATCCACTATTTCACTCCATCCCGATTGTATTCCTATCTGGCTGGAGTCACTCTTGGAAAAATTTTAAGTAACATAAAAAATGGAAAGGCTGAGAAAATTTCTAAGGTATTATTAATCACCGTTGACATAATAAGATTATTCTTTAAACTAAAAACTATTTTTAGGAGGTTATTTACAGTGGCTCGACTTTGAGCTCGTTGGCGCTTTCTACAATTGCTTATTGGGCATTTCAATATATCAGTCCAGATTATAAATACAGCTTGGGCCAATCTATCCTTCTTGGTGTGCTGATAAAAATAGTCATCACATTTTGCATCTCTTGGATAATTTTTGTCTGTGAAACAGGAAATGGAGGTATGAGTGCTCACAGTAAATGGGAAACTGTACTTATTGATATTTCCAAATTATAGGCCTGATCAACCGATTTCTCTCTTGCAGACCTTTACAATTTATAAGCAAATTATCATTCTGCATGTTTTTGACGCACTATATCGTTATAAGCCACTCGTGCGGATCTACCAGACAACCGGAATATTTTTGTTTCTTTAGACTTGTGAGTATCGGCATATTTATCACAGTGATTTCTAATTAAAAATTTGTTTTTTCAGTCGTATGTAGTGATTGGGCATAGTGTGTACACTATATTTCTGTCTATTCCTCTTCACCTGCTTGTAGAAGCCCCGTCTAGAGCGTTAACGAATTATATCATGACTAAATGACTTCTGTGTTCTTCTATCTTTTTCATAATCTTTTGCACGAATGACGTGATACAAAAATTTAAATCTGTTGTATGTAATTGAATAAAACAAAATTTAGAATCTAAGAAAGATATTTAATAGCCCGGCAAGTTGTATTTCAAATATAATATGGTACTTTCGTAACGACTGGATAGTAACTTGAGAAATATCATTTTTAACCATTTTGGGGTCAAAAAATTTCATAGTCCATCCAGATGCAAAATTTGAAACAAAACCATAACAATTTTAATCATTGCTGTAAAATAGTGCTGCAATAATCACAGTGGTGGAGTAACAAAGCCCATTTTAGTATTCACATTGGCATTCAAAAGAAATCATTCATTATATTCGACAAGAAGTTTAATTTTTTATAAAAAGTCATATCAGCCTATTTAATAAAATTGGTCCTTGTACAGTATAAATGCTTAGTATATCTAGCAATTAATTGCTGTAATAAAATTTCAATGTAAACCCATTTTTCGTTTGCCGAACGCATAATCGATCGACATCGACTGATCCGCGCTGTGCAAATTGTGTTCTGGGAGTTGCTGTCATTGCCGCAAGATCGCGCCTAAGTCAAGTAGCACCAAATCTCTTGAAACACATGCGATCAGCCTGGCGGCGCATGCAACCTGCGAAGCATCTAGGGCCGGCAAAAAGGCTAAACGATGTCCCTTTCTGGCCGTTTTTTCGACTTGACAGACCCCCGCTGTTTTTATTGCCTTCCGCAGCGGCCGAGTAGAGAAGACAAGGATGCGAGTTGCATGAAAAACTCTGTTCGAGCTGCAGAGTTATGCAAGTAAAGTTTTATCGAGTGTATGAAAAGCAATCTATAAAGGGGGGCAAAAAGCGAAGCAGGACTGCTGAAGTGTTGGACCGAAGCCACCACATGTTGAAATATCTCAGCATCCTGCTTGCTGTCCCAGGCTTTTGTTGCCGTGCGCGCTCGCCTAGGCTGATGCAGCTTTTCACCCACTCGACAGACTTCACCGTCAAAGTAAGTGAGCTTTAATTACAAATGACACCAGCACCAGCAGCTTTCATCATGGGTACTTCTCGATTCACACCGATTTTTAAAGGAAATAATATGAGAAAAGTAAAACCATTTTATTTTTCTCTTGCAATTTAGGTAAACAAAAATAAAGGTAATTGGTTGAAATTGTCTCGGCGCGCAATTACTTTAATGTGTTTAGTGTGTGGTGCATTTAACATTTACTGTCCAAACTCAATTTAGCAGAAGACAATCATCCAATAGCAGCTCGTCTGCTTGGAGTGCTTCTTTTTAACATCCAGACTGTTGGCCTCTAGACGTTTAAGCGGGGCAACCCGCGTCCAAATTACACCGCAATTTCCTGCGAAAGCTGGTCGTTATTGTGCTCTGCAGTGCGTACGTGCATTATTTTCTGTAATAATTCTCCAGCGTCAGACAGCGCGCAGGCAGGCAGTTTTCAGGAGCCCCAGCAGTGAAACTACAGCTCAGCGCTGGTACTCACGCTTCCCTAGAATATTGCTTAATTGTTGCGGGATTCCCTGCTAATTAATTACGCGAGCGAGAAGCTCTGACTGACGGACCTCTAGTGGAAGTTCTCGGAATTCAAATAAGCGGTTGGAAACTAAATTTGTCATCCTGAACTTGGCGGGTCCAAACTTGAGGGATCAAGTGTCACGATCTCTTAATTAGGGCACAATGGCAAGGCCGAGGGAATAAATTCCGCTCAAGTGTTCGCTCCCATTACCTCGGGAGAAGGAAAGCTTGCAGACGGAGCTCCAAACTTGGCTGCGACGTACGTTTGACTTGGGGGAGCGAACCAATATAAAAGTTTCAATTCCCTTATTAGTTAGAAAAATGTTTGGCATTTGATTTCAATAAAACCGACCTCTTGTCAAAGCAGTGTAAAGAGGGGCGAAGCTTAGTGTGTAGAGACGGAAGAAGAAAAGTAAAGCCATTAGACGTAGGAGTTTCAAAGAAGGTACCGACCGGTTCTCTTTTGTTCCAATCAAAAGGTCCTTTTCCTACTCATTGTCGAATTCCAAGGAGTCTTCGCTAAACGCACACATATTTGAAACCTGACAAATGTATTCCGACAGCGCATACCTTTGAGACATTTCATCGTAACTAGAAATTGATTCTGGAAGATTTACAAAGGTGCTTCTGTGAATAAAAGCTACGTGAAGAGCGCGTCGTACACTTGAAAGTACATCTATTTTCGTGTGAATTGATACCAGTTTAAATTGTGACACGAAAGTGTGAGATTTAACACAAATTTGTTTCTGAATCAATATCTAGTTGTTAAATTCACTCGTGAAAAATTTTAGGTTTGTAGAGTGACAAGATAAAACTGCTCAAAACATTTTTCCACGTGTCACTATATGAATTATGCCAATGTCTCACCGATAGAATCAATATTTCTGAATTTCCAGCCACGTCGTCGACGAGCCCAATTTCCGCGCCAATCTCGAACAACACCACCATAACATACACGGTTGTTCCAGATTTTTTGCTCGCCAGCGTTTTCCTCTCCGAGAGTTAGAGTCGCGTTTCATGTACTAAACTCCTTGAGCTGCACAGTTTTTCATCCGCGCGTCATAAATCTCGAAGAAAAGGAGGCCTGTGTGTGATATTGGCCAGTCAGCAGCGCTATCTGACGCCATCTCCTAGATGAATTATTATTGCAAACACCAGCACGAGCTGTACTGATTGTTTAAATGTGCGAGCCGGGGAAAAAAGCAGTCAGAAGACACAATCTCTGGAGCTAATCATAATCCTCATAACTCTTGCCTCCCACCGGTTTATCGGACAGAGTGTGCATGTGTATTTGGCGACGCTGGGGTTACAAGTCTTGTGTGTCTCTTTTCTGTGACATGCAAGTGGAGGAGCTGCACTCAACTTATTTTTACATTGCATTAGCAGCTTCCTGCAGCTGCCTTTGCAGTCTCCAGCATCTTGATACATTGCTGCAGGACTTTTCTAACTTATGTCCACTGGCGATTCCTAACACTTGAGTAGCTGGTCGAGCTCGTAAATCAACCCCCCCCCCCTCGTTTCCAATATTAAAATTGGCCAAGTCGTGTATCTATGCTGGTGTTCAACAATTTTACGTGATTTTGATTAGAGCGGAACGTTTTATTGAAAAAATGAATTTCATTTAGTACCAATCTTTCCAAGCCGTTGGATTGCTTTGTTAAGCGCATATACTGCGTGCAATGTACAATTTCAATGGTAATTCAAGTAATGTCTAAGGGTCGATCATGCGGGCAGCATGCCTAGCAGGTTTGACTCACTTGCAATACCATATATATATATATATATATATATATGCCAATCGAGTCCATTCGCATCAGTGAGGAAATAATTATTTAGAGACTCTACAGCTCTACAGCTCTACAGCAAAAAATTAACGGAAAAAATAAAAAAATGGGTCAATTGAGCTGGATATTATTGAAAATCGTTTATTATATGTTTCTAGTTTGCTCGATATTCCACGATTCACACCCATTGATTGAAAAAGATGTTGATTGGGTTGAACATTCAATTGAACCAGGTTGAACGTACATTTAAGCAGTTACGATTGCAATTCTTCTTAGGAGTGTGAAATCAGTTAACTTAATAAAATTGTTCAAATATAAACAAAAAATCTGTCATAAAAAAGCTCATTTTTTCATTTGGATCTTTAAGAATAGAAATATAAAACTAAACCTGCGGCCAAGGGAAAAATTGTTGTTTGAGCCTATCTCAAATCTGTTATTTTGCTACTTTGATTTTATTTTATGCCATTCCTTTTAAATGATCTAGTTTATTTAAAACTATGTTAATATTTAAGTAGTGAGAAATTATATTTCTCAATCGCGTCATTAAATGACAAAATTATTTTATTTAATAATTTAGAAGCTTTTACATTAATTAATATTAAAATCCACCATGGCAACAGTTTAAATCGCAACCATCATTTAGTCTAACCTTGGTCGATTTTATAGCCCTTTTGGATTAACAATATGTGTAATATTGCATGTTGATGAGCTGTTTAGTTTTCTATTCAGCAGCCGTGATGCTCGGCAACCGTGCAGTACGTGGCAATGTGCGAGCGCCATCAAAAGCAGCCAGTACACCCATCGCATACACATGCATGCTGCAGCGCGCAATGTTATTAAGGCCGCGGGAAATGTAATCGTTTGTAGAGCCCAGTATTTTCACTACGTGGATGCTGCCGGCCATGTTTGTATTCTGTATATTGGTTTCTTCTTTGATCATTGCACAGCAACAGAGAGTGGGTAGCATTAAAAAACGAGCAACGTCAATCACGGCGCATTGTGTGTCACTGAAAGCTGTGCACAGGGGCCTCGGGCTGTGAATCTTCAAAAATACAGCAGCTCTTTACCACGAACAAAACATTATTTTGTAATACTTTTGCGGCATTATTCTATTGAAAAAATGGTGAGTCTGGAGTGCGGAGACATGATTTTAAAGGAAATTGCATTCTTTTCCTCTCTCTTGGCCTCGCTGCACACGCACTTGCTGCTTATAATGTGCGAGGGAATTCCGCGTACAGGAAGATGAAAATAAATATTGGCTGCGAAGGGAAAGTTGCCGCCCGCGCGGAGAAAAATGTATCGGGTTATCTGTTCGGGGTGGCGCGCCGTGTTCGGAAAAAAGAAAGATGGAATAGAACGAGTTATGGTCTTGTTTACATTTCGACCAGAGCTGCAGGAGCAATCAATAAACCCCCTAGAATGATAATGTTGTTATCAGTGGGCGGAATACGTGTGTGGTTAGCCAGAGTGCTCCCCAGCTTGCAAACGTTCCAACTGTATAGAACTACTGTTTTCATTGAGGTGGGGCCCACGCTGTTGTTTGTTTAAGTAATAAAATCCAATTAAATTTCAGAAACATGATTTTGAGTGCATGAATTAGGGGATGTGTACTTAGAGGATTTAAATAAAATTGGGCAGCATGAGTGAAATTTTTAACTTCTCTAAAATGGATGAAAAATTCCCAAAAACTGGAATTTTACTACCTCATTAAAGTCCGATATTATATATTAAGGAAGTAAAAAATCTTATTGAATAGTATGAACAGTAAAAATACTAACCAAATCAGTATAAATTGATAAATATAAATTTTCATAGAAAATCCTGATGGTTATATACTGAAAAAAATATTAATAATATCACGCTTTGAATGCAGTCTGTTAAAATGACGGGAATTCGCCTCAAAAATTACACTGTGACAGATCTATAGTAATTGGTTTGGAAATAATGAAAGAAAAATGATTTTACTTTGGAAGGTGTATTTCGTAATTCATATTCTCGCGCATTATTTCGCTCAAATAATTGAGAGAGAGGAGGAACCCGGAATCACTGTGATGAGTAGCAACCCTAATATAAAATGGAGTCAGCTGGCAAGTTTATTTGCATTTACAACAGGCAGCAGTGACGTGGTGGCGACGGCGGCAGCGGCGGCGAAGAAGAAGAATAAAGCGAAATCGAGTGTGTGCGTGCCATGCCATTATCATCCGCGAGCTGACGGCAATCAACAAAGTTGGCGAGCGAGCGAGCGAGAGTTCAAAAGGCTCGTCGAAACGAAGGCACAAGTTTGATAATTGGAGGCAAAAAGCGCGCGCGTCGCAACAAAAGTTGCACTGTGTTGTGTGAGAGCGAGCTAGCACATTAAGTCGGATAATTCAGATGATTATCCGACAATGATGCGGCGATGTGCTCGCGCGCGCCCGACCCGCAATGCGTGGTATCGATTCGGCAAAGCGTGTTGCTCGCAAGCAACGCAACGTGCAAGGCCCCCGGGAAACCGGTACTACACTCACGCGTGCAGACCTGTTGTTCACTTTCAATTTATCCCTGCCTCCATTACTCAACTTATTGCTCTTCAGCTCCGGTGCGAAGGTCTGCGCTTTAACAATGTGCCCAAAGTTGGCCCATAATAAAAAGTCGGACAGAGAACACGAGCCAAGCGAGAGCATCAACGGCTGCTTTGATCTAATTATACCGACTAGAAATTTGCCTTTTCCTGGCCAATTAAAGCATCGCGGCCTGCTGTTGATGCTCTGCGAGGCGGCAAATAATGAGAACCTCTCCCTTTTCAGCTGGGCCAAATTGAAACGACTCCCATTCGGCAGCTCTGCCTCTGAAGCGAAGATTTGGCGCCCGAGGCACTTCTCTCAAGCTATATTTATATGGATCAACAAAGAGTCTCATTATATGTGAATGGGTTGAGAGTGTTCGCGAAAGCAATAACGAGAGAAAGATCTAACGACAGTGCTTCTTAATTGGCTTTAAATGCACCCAAGTCTGAGAAATACCAAGGGAGATAGTACTTGCTCGTAAGTGCATCTCTAGTTAGAAGGCAGTGACCGTAAATACAATTATTGCTTTGTCATTAATACCCTGCTGATTTTTGCTAACATTCTGTGACAAAAGACAATTAATTAAAAGAATGTACAGTGAGAAGTAGCAAAATCAGTTGTATGATGAATGATACAATTATTCTAATAAAACATATCCGTTTTCTGCTTTTACGTCAAATAGATCATTTTGGAATCAGTGTGCGGAATAGAAGACGGCAATGAAAGTCAAATTCTATCGATTCTTCCAATGATTAGAGCCGGATTACAGAAAATATTACACTTGCGAAAAAACATGCTTGTCCACAACATTTTTGTTCAATCGGCAGATCAGTGTTGGCATTTGCCGGAATGGACTGTCATTTGGTCTCTATCACGAGTCGCAATTCTGTCGGTCGCTTGTCTGCGCTCAGTACCATGAAACAAGCGCGAATCTAACAGAGAAGCGAAAGCGATCCGGAGTGCAGGAAACAATCGCAAATGGGCTCGTGCGTCTCTTTCGAAATCCAAGGGTCAATCGTTGAACGGGTCTGGCAGCCGATGGAGAGGGGCAAGTGGTGAGTGACGATATTAAAAAGCAGGCATGGATTACGACGCAAAGGCAGCATCACAGTCGAGACGTAACTTTCCTCTGTCCAGCGTTATCTTGCCGAGAATATAAAAGACCCCGAGGGGTTTGTTTGCCGATGAGGGTGGTTTGAAATAAGTAACAATGAAGAGAGAGAAGCCCAGGCCACGAGAGAGAGAGAGAGAGTCTGGCACTGCGAGAATGAGAGAGGGGGTTATTGGGTGAAGTTCCGGTCGGCGTGCACACAGCAGGGATGATCGCGCGCGCCGGATAGGAAGTTGGCGTGATTGCCTAAAACTCGTCGGCCTCTGTGTTCAGTGGTTCGCTAAAACTTGCTTGCACTCGTGTGCGTCCGAGTCCCGAGGCGGTAAAGGGCGCAACCTCCATTATTTCGTGTAGAAACGTGCGCTCCGCTCTTGTTCCGCACTTATCCCAGGCCTCCGAGCGGGACAAGAATTACGCTCTCGCGTGGATAATCTGGTCGGTTGGGTTTAATTGTTTTATGAAACAGCGGCCACTAATTGATATTTAACGCTGCGGATCGACGCCGGCCAGGGGGACAGCAAGCCGCGGGGAAAAACGCACGTTCAGCAGACTCGAGGTGGGAATTCGTAATTAAAAGAGTTGCGTGCGGATGCGCTCGCCACTCTGTGCAAATGCGTGGGCGGGAATTATTCGATTCGGTCAAAAGAGCACGTCCAGGCGTGTTGCGGAATGCAGCGGGTAATTTACTCCCTGTCCCGGAGGTAATTATGCCAATGGAACGCGGGCCTATTTTATCACTGCATTTTAAACTGCAACTGAAATTGATGCTCTACTCACAAATAATATTATTATGCAAATGAGATCCATTAAAACCTATTACCACATTAGTGCATATATCCTACAACGCTAAACAAATGTTTAAATATCTGCATCAGCAAGTTAATACAATTTTTTTTTAAACTTCAGAGGATGGAGAGATTTCATCAAAACGTGCTTTTAATCACAAATAATTCTACGAAGCATAAAATAAGAAAAAGCAGGAATCATGAATGTGTTTTGATCTCTCATAAATCTATGATTAATTAATAGTGATGCAAAACGATTTCCATATCATCATATTTAAAAAAGTTAGACAGTGGCAGCATCTGGTTTTGAGACTAAAAATTATTATTTCTTTAGTTAGGAAGCAGAATTAGTATTTTGTCCAACTATCATCAGCCCTCGATACACGCTTATTAAAGCAATTATAAATTTAGAGCGATAATTTAGATTAAAATAATTCAAAAATTAGTACCAGCCGATAATTCTTCTGAATTTGCTGAACTTGTAATTTTTTTGAACTAAATATGTTTATTTAAAAAGAAGAGAAAAAATTCCAGCATTTACAACACTTTGGATGAGCGTAGCAGGACAGAAAGTTAGTAAAGAAAAAATAGAATGCTTGTCCACAACAATTTTTTGTCCAAGATATTGATATAAACAAAACTCTTCAGACAGATTGCGGAGATTAAGGAAACCCGCTGCAGGAAATATCATTCATTGGATTAGCAGCGCCCAAAGTTTTCGCTGCTGGGCAACTCGTGGAGGAAAAACAAACTTGGTTTGCTCGCCCGCCGCAACATTTTTGGCAATGAATCACCTGATTTAGTGCCTCTCTCTCTCTCTCTCTCTCTCTCTCTCTCTCTCTCTCTCTCTCTCTCTCTCTCTCTCTCTCTCTCTCTCTCTCTCTCTCCTCTCTATCTATATAGCCAATGATTATTTCCTCGTTCCTTTTTGCGGATTCCAGAATTTAATAATTTAGCCGCTGCTCTCCCCGGACGGAAAGTTTGTTCAAACAGTTCTAGATGCTAGTTTTCAAACATTCTCTGGCGTGTTTTAAAACAATCAGGCGCGCTTTGGAAAAATTTACGACCGGAGGGGATCTTGGCTTTTGCTCCTTTCAATGGCAGAGAGGGTGTGCCATTTCGCACCCCCTTCTCGAAGTGAAGGAAAATTTCCCGGGAAAATGGGGAAATATTGTAGGGGCCAACGGTGATCACAACTGAAGATATGGAGGAGTCTTTTGCGATATCTAAGCTCCAAGATTTCTGTATGTGTAAACCATAAATTCTGCTCCGACGTGTCATGGTAGACCAGAAAAAATAGCTGCAAAGAGATTAGAGAGGACTAAAAAAGCAGAAGATTAAATTTAGAAATTATATTCGGAAACCCACATTCTGTATATATCCTTTCAAAACTTTAGTCTGGTTTTAAATTGATTTATATCTTTTTTTCATTGTTAGAGATTAATGTGGATTCCAAGAATCTTGAAAAACCGATATCCATCCATCAATGATTTCGAATTACAACCTATGCATTTGCAACCTATGCAATATAATTACAGTAAGGAAAATTGTTGTGTAGATTGAAGACATTAGTAACAAAAATGAAAAAAATCAGAGATAGAGAGAGAGAGAGAGAGAGAGAGAGAGAGAGAGAGAGAGAGAGAGAGAGAGAGAGAGAGAGAGAGAGAGAGAGAGAGAGAGAGACCGATGAAGGATTCCCCTGCAGTACCTGCACTGTCAGATGCTAGAAGCCGCCTCGTAGCTGTGATCACGCCCTCGGTGCTGCTGAAAAACGGGGAGAAAGAAAGAGAAAAATACGAGACGCCACACATTAAAAATATAAACGGCTGCTGCATCTGAGTTTTATGTAATGCAGAGAGGAGAAAGGGGCCCTGCGCGACCGTCTTTATGACGAAAACGGCGTGCGCATGAAAAATCATCGCCTAATTTTCATGCGGCACGTTTGCGGGCGGGCACGACAGCGGCGCGGTGTGAAAGATGCTGATTTTTTATTTTAATAAAACTCGCCGCCCGCTGGCATCATCGGGCGGAGTTAAATTGCCCTGAGACGTGCCCCTGGGGATGATGCATGTTATGATACGGCAATAACCCCGTGACGTGACAAATGCGCCCGACTTAGCCGAATCACTTATCCTCCGCTGCTCAACGACGTCGGATGCAAAGTTGCCCTCTTCCGCTGAACGCCCCTGATGTGCTATGCTGATGCCGTGCAGCACCTTATGCTCAATTTGCAGCATACATGTCCACATTTCCCGGCATAAAAATTTCATGGCAAACGCCAGGAAGTGCTCCCTAGGCAGTGACAGGGAATTTTTATACTCAGCACACAACACTTTTAAAATCGAGGTCATTCTTCAGAACGAACATATAATTCAAAGGGTTGTGAAGGAAAAATTTGTTTAGGAACAAAGCATTTGTTTAACTAAAAATCCAAGACCGACATTTTGAACATTTTCCATCACATCTCAAATTTCATTTGTGGCAAAATTTTAGCGTGTTGTGAATGTGCTTTAGCGTAGGCCTTGTCGGCTCGACTGTCTTTTGATTTGCCGATGTTCCCTTTTCACTTTTTTTTTGTAATTTTGATATCGATGAAATAAATAAATATAATGTCTTTCTTTTTCACAAGCTTTAAATTGGGTTAAAAAATGGTTTTCCAATTTTAAAACAAGCAGCTACGCAAATACAAGCTTTTATCATCCAGACAATTTTTCATAATATTATGAAACTGTTGGTCTGGAATAAAATGAAACACGCACGAGTAACTCACTCTGCACTCCTCTGTTGAAAACTGAAAAATTGACCTGAATTATTTGATTTACACCGCAACTCACACAGACCAGTCTGCGAAGAATTGTGAAATCCACTTTGCAAATTAGCATTTTGCGCCGCAGCAATTCCAACAAATCTCCTTGCTCACTTCACTTGGCCGTGCCACCGCCGAGCGGATTGAAATGTGCATTTCACACTTCCGCCCCATTAAACAAATCCCGTCCAGCAGAGCAGCTTTGCTCCTCTCGTCACAATTAAAGGAAATGAATTATGCAGTCTCGATACGCGGCCGATTACCGTTGGTAAGTAAGCCGACCTATTTTACCATCCAAGGACGAGATTAGCACACGGCAAAATTAGCGACTAGCTTAATTACATCGGAGCCGGAATTATAATATTATATGTGTTAATGCAGTCAGGGCAGGTGATTACGTCGCACGTGTCGAATATGGCGCGGTGCCGTCGAGTGTGTAATTTTACAGGGCCAGTCAGCTGATCTGGTAATAATTATAATATGCAACTTGCTTTCGTCAGTGCAGTCGAGTGTGGCAAATCCATATTTGCGTTTAATTGTGCTGCACAAGCCCCAATGTGCAATCAAACAGAAATTAGCGCACTGGAATTGGCAAACTCGGCAGTGTTCTCAGCCACCGGGTCCCAGCCGGAATCGTGTAAATATGACGCACGCAGCAGTGTTCGGCCTAATTAATTATTGATATCGCCTTTCTCGCCCTCCAGAGGATCGAAAGCCTAATCCGCCACGAGTCTCTTGGTGCCGTGTTTACTGCCAGCATCAGCATCAAATTGTTTTTGCGAATAAGGCCCCACAGTCATTGCTCGAAACAGAATAATTGAAAGCTAGTACACGAGATTAATAATAGATCTCAAGATTGAATAGCTATTGATAGAAGCTATAAATACCACCCTCGTTCTTGATTCACTCGTACGAGATGCCTTCTGCAGTTTCCCACGCACTCCAATTTAAATTTCTTAAGTTAGTAGAAAGGTTTCAAAGTTAGAGTTTAATAATCTTGGTGTATAATATTTTATTTCCTCTCACTAAATATGAATGTTAAAAATATAAATAATGTTATTTCGAACGTTGTGTTTGTGAACTAGTTAAATATTGGAACTATATAAGATTATATTGATTGCTGATTCATCGCAAAAAATTGAAATCACTATTTTAGTGCAATATATCAATCTTATTTTCGATATTTTTGCTAGTCATTTATAATCATTTTTATGCATACAAAATTAAAAATTTAATGGAATAATAGTAGATATTTTTCAAAATTTCGGGAAAACAGATTACGTTATTTGCAGGAGTAGTTTATCGTCATACTGAGCACTGCAATTTCAAAAATAAAAATTTTACGTTTGCATAGTCTACTACTATACCAAATTTATATTCATGACTAGGGTTGGGAAACTTAGACTGTTTTATTGTGCAAAATAGTCGACTATTTTTAGACGCTTTTTGCCCTCAAAAAGACTGTTTTTTAGACTGTTTTTGGTGATTTAGACGGTTTTAGACGGTTTTGAGTAGGCTGATTTCTGGTGCCAATTTCATGCATTTTCAACATTTTTGAGTTTATCTTTCAATTATTCAAATTATGGGCCAAATAATTCACTTAAATATTACCAAAGTTTCTTGGTAAAAGCAGGAAAATGTACTTATACGATTAATTTTTATTATTTTTTGTCACACAAATGACACCACCGACGAAATATTTAATAGAGCACTGCACGGGTATAAGAGTGCGGGTTTAAACCCGCGGTTATCTGCACCGCGTGGCGGGTTGGTTTAATTTTTTTTTGTCGTTTCTGTTGGGTGCGGTGCGGTTGCGGGTTTATGCACTAAAAACCATGAAATATTTTGTGAAGCTACCAACAGATGACGCCACCGTATACTTTCAATTTTAAGGCACTTGCAGACTTAATCCTACCACCGTGCATTCTTCACTTAATTTTCTTTCTTTTGACGTGCTGAAAACCAATATCGGTTAAGCTAATCGGTGTAGAATCGTGAAAAACTATTTTATAAATTTAAAATATTTTCCGACGTTTCTACGGCGAATGGCTGGACTGATTTTGGTTTTTAGCACGTCAAAAGAAAATAAATTAAGTGACGAATGCAGGATTGAGTCTGAAATCGCAGCGGAAAGTGCCTTAAAATTAAATTTATTACGAAAGTATACGTTGGCGACATCTGGTGGCGGCTTCGAACACTAAGGCCTTCATGCAACTGGTGAATAGCAAAATTTATAATATGAAGATTCGGGGTTTCGGTAATGCGGTTGCGGGTTTTTGGAACACACGTCACCGCGGGTGAGGGTTAAAATTAAGAATTCCATGGCTGGGTGCGGGTGAAAAAATCCACCCGTGCAGAGATGGCTCTGGGATCCTAGATAATCGCGGCATATCGACGTTGCATTCTGTTATATTATAAAATATGAGAATTTCCCCAGCAAACGGCCTATTTTGGGGGATTTTAGACGGTTTTAGACTGTTTCAGGCGGGTTTAGACGATTTTTGGCAATTTAGACGGTTTTAGACGATTTTAAGTAGGTGTCAATCGTCATCATTTTTCATGATTCGTGAAGATTTCATGTTTTTGGAAAGAAATAGAGCACAGAAAAAATAGTCGATCGTCAAGTTTCCCAACCCTATTCATGACATTGATCATGATGTGATACGACTGATACGCCCCTAAGTATTTCTGTTTTGGTTGTTATCCAAAAAATCCAAGTGTTCTGCGATAAAATTTGTTCCAATCATTTACTTTGATACCGGCAACCATTACTGTGAATGAAACAGCTTTAAATAACCTGCTCTAACTGTATGATTTCACAAAATTCATAAGAGTGAATGCTCGGTTTTGCCCGCGAAGCCTCGCAATTCTATAAATATATAAATATAGCTTGTGAAATGGTGAGTGATTTTTTATTTTGACAACTTATCTAAATATCCCCGAGTTTGAAGCACATAAATAAATCGAGGAAAGAACACAACTTTTTTCTTTTTTATATCTCGCTGCGCCGGTGGCCACTCATTCACATAATTCACCTGCGCAGCAATTGATTTGAGTGTCATCATCATGGAAGCGCGCGCGTATTGAGCCGTAAAAATTAATGGCTTACGAATAAATTTTTGCCGACGGTCGCAGCTTTGCGAAAAAGCGATCGACTAACGAGCGAACAAGAGCAAAAAATGGTCCTGAGCAAATCTCCAGTCCCTGCGAAATTGTTTGGCGTCGTGTTTTTGGAAGACGATCCTGCTGGCTGGCTGGCTGTCGCATTCAATAAAAAGGGACACGACGACCAGTCGGCCTCTTATTGCCGCTTTTTACTCGACCGTTAAATCTGATATGGCTAAATTTTTAATGCGAGTGCGCGCCCAAAACATCGCCGACGGAGAACACTTCACCTCGGGCGCACTTAACAGGACGCTTAAGCCGCTCTCGGCTGCGCCGCCGCTGCTGCTGCTTTTTTCGTGCCTCCTGCAGGAGCAATTGCTTTTAATTATCCCCAATAAAAAGCTCCGTTTGCTCTGACGGAGAGCAAGGAAGGCGAGAAAAGAAGAGGCGCGCTGCGTCAATAATGAATTTAAAGACAGCCAGTCACGCCGCGTAATGCCGCATCAAAAAGACGAGAGCTCTTTCTCTCTCGCCTCCACACTGCAGTGTGTCGGGTTAACACGCCCACCGTCAAATTACAATGCAACGGCTGATTTTATTTGCATGATTGAGTCGATTGAGTGGAAAAATAGCCGTCAACGCCACTGACGTGTGACATAATTATTTCGATCTAATTATTAACACGAGATAGTCATTTCTTAGCTCTCAGAATGGTATCGATATACATTAACAACCTACATATGTACCCAGTTCACTCAAACATCTGTAATCAGAAACTTAACTTCAAAGAAAATCATGTTTCTGAACTGAAAAAATAGTGATAGCAAAATTCATAAGACACAACATAGAAAAAACCATTCATCAGAGAAATTGATTCTGTTAACTTTTATAATTCTGTGTTAATTCTGAAAAATTGGTTGTTCAGGCCTTAGAATCAGGGCCCTGCAAGCCTCTGGCCGCCTTACTCTTGAGAAGGTTGCATAGTAGTCAACATCCTTGCTTTGTGGGTAGAAGATACTAATTTACTAAGCACAGCATGTTGCCTGCTCCTATACGCAACAGCAATGCTACCAATTTTCAGAAAAAAAATCTACAAAGGATTGGCGGTAATTAGAGAGAAATTTTGATTGAAAAGAAAATCATCCCGTTGGTCTTACACTGGCCAGTTTACCCCCTCCTATTCAACTCACTCCGGCCTTTTGCCTGCAAGACAAAATTAAAAATCACAGGAATAATTTGTTTGGATTCTGAATCGCATTGAAATCGACTGGTAGAACTCATTGCTGAGCCTATAAAGAGGTGTGCAAGTGATGATAAATTTCACGTATTTTCATCAAGTTACGATGAAGATTATATAAAATTATATACGTACATACTATTAGGGGGCAACGTGAGCAAAATTTATACAATTCATCGGTTATGTATGTTACTTATGTTCAGTGCACAATGCAAAGACATGTTTCAAACTATATTGATTAAGTCAGTTCAAAAATGCTGATTTGAGCGATGTTAGTTCATTTTTCTGTTGTTGTGGTTCCTTTGAGATGTTATGCACTATATAGACTAATAATTTTGGGCAGTTAAAATTTGACAATATTTAAACAGCCTGCCTTCTTGCTTGCGGCTTCATGTTGAAAAGTTTCGTTCAATCCCGTGAAGTAAGAAGTTTCGTGGAGCGTTTCCAAACCAAAAGTTTGATCAACATCCTCTGGATCTAATCGCATCGTGGTGGCTGCCGCGAAAAAGTTTCGTGCTAAGGCAAATGGGTATCCTGTTTGCAGAGGCGAGAAGCATTTAGTTAAGCGTGCTGATTTCAGGCAACTTCTCCAGATGTGCAAGTTGTGTCACTTTAACGTTGATGAGGTAGTCCATCAGAGCCTAAGCTTGAATTCCAGTTTCAGCTTTACCTTTGATTTCTTACTTCACTTGCTGACTGTTGCTTCACAATAATGCACAGATATGGGGCATTTTTATTTAATTTATGATTTGATCAAATTTCACTTTAAACTTGCAGATTTGATTTGGCAGTGCCTAAATTCTATTATTGTTTCAGTTCCCCAAAATGCAGCAAATAAAAATAAATCGGGACTCTTTATTGACATAGTGAATCGTTGGGATTTTATTTTCCTCGACTTCTGACTGGTGCCCTAAACAAACGATATTAAATTAAAAAATGGTGAAAACGTGTATCTCTATCATCTATTATTGTTAGGGTAGCAAAACATGTCGAGGAATTATAAGCTCAAAGGCATAGTAGTAAAGAGAACATGTCATATTTTTTATTTTTGCCGCATAAAATGCGTTTCTCGACTGAAGAAAGCCTCAATCAAACTGAGCATTCCAAGATTGCGGATAGTGTGTCTTGAACTTTAAAAAAAAACATTTTAAATCAAAACTACATGTTTTTCTATTCGACAATAGAACCCATTCCACAGGCTTCGCAATCCTTCCGATATAATTTTGCAGAGTCACGACACGTTCCAATAAGCACAATGAGGCGACCAGCGACCCACTTGTAGTGCCTGTTTTTGATTTGCACAAGAAGAGCATTAATTAAGGGATGGCATTGCACAACGTCTGTGTCGCTCGCTCTTTGCTGCACTGAGAATGAGAGGCCTCTCACTTGTGCGGTCGAGGATGGACGTCGCTGGGCAAAATCTAGTACTCGTGAGAAATTGCCCAGCTCTATTACGGTTATTAGAATGGATGTGTGCGCGCACGGCTCTTTTCTCGGCGATTCCGTCCGCGCGCATTATGCACGATTTATCTCTCTCCCGTGTCTATTTCGCAAGCACTCTGAGACTTTGAGTCCTTTTTTAATAAATTATATTTCTGCTTTTGCTTGGGCACGCTTGCACATCACACACCCGTCACATCGTGCTGCAAGCTTATTTATTTTGCGTGCGCAAATGTGTGTTGTCTAGTTCCGTCTGCAAAGCTGTTAATTCGATGAGGCTGAGTGTTTTCACAACGGCTCAGCTTTATCACTCCAGCAAATCTGCTGAAGTGGGCGTGCAATTGTCTCTTTTACTCGTAGTAAAATAACTTAAAATGCCTCCATGGCCAAACATAATGAATAAATTATATTTGTGCTTAAAAATTAACCCTTTTAGGAGGAACTTTATTTTTAGTTATTAGTCAGGATCTCTGTTTATCAAATAGTGATTATGGTAGACATAAGTCGGGTATAGATCTTTTGGGCAATTTAGCCATTGATATTGATTGTATCAAAAGTTATTTGACAAATTCAGTTGACGAAGGATCGGTCGGCAGCCGTCGAAACACTCATGTCCTCCCGGTTGCATACTTTGAAAACAGGAATCGAATTTCTTAAAAATTGTCCGTTTCTTTAACGAGAGACAAGGAATTCGTAAGCTTTGAGACATAATTGAAATCTGAAATAGCCGAAAACCAAGTTTTTAGCAGAAAATGTTGTGTTTTTACCGAACTGCTGAAAATTAAAATCAATCTCTCTAGGCAAGAAGCTGAAATCAGAAAGAGTGCCAATTTGGTCCAGCGAGTGAGCAGAGTGCGATTTCGACAAGGCGGCGAAGGCGTTGGCGAGCGGCGAATATTCAACTTTGAGCAGAGCGACTACAAAGTGCCTTTAATGTCTCGCACTCGAGCCTCTTTGGAGTGCCCTCGCCAGGATTACTACGGCAAGATAAACAAAGTTGAGAGTGGCTCTGTCAGAGAGGAGTGAGAGCGAGAGAGCCAGTCGGCGAGCACGCCTTCTGTCCAAAAAAAGCGGGCGGCCATTGCCTCATGAATATTCAGTCTCGCTTCCTACTCATTACGAGCGCAAAAATGATGCCACGCCACTTGCAACACGTTCAGGTGATCAAGCAGTCCGCCGGGAGGACTGTATGTGTGCGTCTGACAAATGAGATTAGCACTCCATCTCGACTAAAGTCGGCTCTTGGAACTAATATGACGGGAACAGCGCTGAAAAATAACGGCGGTCCTCTTGGGGACGTGTCGGCTGCTCCGTCAAATAAAATATTAATCCCAACATGAGCACCATTAACTGCTCGTGAGAGCTGCAGCAATGGTAATTATATTAGTGCCTAGGAATAGAACAAGATCTGCTTGTCATCGCACTTTCTTTTGTTGCCGCTCGACTCTGTTAAGCTAGTTCCAGTGGCAAATAAAACACGAACAGTAAAATGGTATAAAAGGATATGACTAGAACTTTAAGTCTGTAATTTTCACTTCTTGCTGTTTGAAAACATTTATTACTTCAATTATTCTGTAGCCATTTAGAAAAAATACAGATCAAACATTGCATTATTATATAATAATTTAACTTTTGTATTTTGGAGCCAACAAAGGTACACTCATAAATTAAGGCACGGAATCTGGTCGAGAATAAATGCCATATGATGTCAACGAGGAAATCAGTTTCTCCGGTATAAATATATCTTCATTTAATTCACTAATGGAATGAAAAGCCATTTATAAATATAGCTTTGATTTAAAACACATTAAAATTGAGGTAAACGTGAAGAAATAAGTTAAGTTTCCTTGAAACATTCTTCGAGAACAATGCTGTGGTTTTTGAGCACTTGACGTAATTAGCCTCTCATACCAGATGATCATGTAAATATTTTATTTGCCAATAACCTTGCAAATGTCAGTTTGAACAGCGTCATTGAGTTGTCCCTAGCTGCTACCCTTGAGCGATGAAATAACTGCGTGGCAAGGGAGTACGTTAGAGAGTCAATATTTCTTTGAGTCTGCAAGGAGGAAGAGTTGGCCGAGTAGGAATGCAGCGGCATCGCGAGTTTCGCCATAAAAAGCAGCGATATTTCAACAAATGAACACAACAGGAGAGCCGCTGGCCCCGGTCGGTGATGTAGTTTTATGGGCGCACTGGCCACTACAATAACTTCAATCCATTGGTTTTATGGCGATTGCAAGTGACACAGATATCCGACTGCTTGACCTCTCTCCGGCGCAATAAATAAAGCAAAGGACCACCTACACTGTTCCCCCTATGGGCAGACACCCCGCCGACCCCGTGAATCATTTGCATTCACCACCATAGTTTACTTTGCAAATAACGTCGATGATCTAGAGAAAACGATAGATTGTTGGAGGTGGGCATATGAAATTTTAAAAATTTGCAAATAATTGAAATAAACTGGGTTGTAAAAATCTTACGGTAATTTTATGTTCTGTAAAAAACGTACTCAAAAAGGGATAGAAAAACCCGTGTATCCTCAAAATTTCAGAGAGAGAATCGATTCGCACTGTATTTGTTATATATACAGGTGTACTGCTGAATACACTATATCAATATGGTTTTCAAAGAACAACAAATATTAACATATTGAATCTATGATTTTGGCTTACAAAGTTAAGCGAGACTCTGGAAAGGTGCGAAAACCAGCAAGTGGTGAGTTGGCGCCGGCGCGCCTACCAGCCCGTTGAACTATTTAATGTTTGATCTGTTATAGTAATTAGAATCAGTAACAGTTCCCCGAAATGCTCAACTATATTCTTTTTGCCTTGACACTGCTAGCAATGCCTTAACGACGCGAGCCAACGGGTATTATTTTATTATTTATTTAGATAGAGAAAAGGCCTGGATAATTGAAATGCCATAGGCCATAATTTTTTAGACTGTAAAAATTAGAAGATAAAGAATAAAACTTCATTTTAAGGGTAAATATTTCAAAAATTATATTGGATACGTTATGACTTTGTCTCCTGGACAGTGTCCCAGTTAAGACGATAAGTAATGTCCTTAAATAAGCCTATTTTTTACTTAATTCTTCATCTCTATAATTAGAATCGGTTGTTATGTTGACAGTAAGTTCATATTAAAGTCTTGGTAGAAACTACAATTACTCCTTCAAGGTGCGCGCATTGTGGAAAATAAGATATTTTCAGTAAAATTAGCTATTCTTTTGTTTTGTTCAAGAGGCCTTTTTGCACTGCGAGTGGAGCACGAAGGCTTTGACGTCACACTTTATGCACACAACACAAGTAGCCAGAGAGAGAGAGAGAGAGAGAGAGAGAGGCGAGGAAAAGAGGTCGAGTCACACCTTGTGGGGCTGTTTCCCGCAGGTATGTCGCGCGTGCTCGCTTTCCCAGCTAGCAGGTGAGGACGCTGGAATGAGTTTCAGCATTTAAATTTTTATGCTTCTTCCTTTCTGGCCTACCTATTTTACGAGTACACAATGAAAAAAGGCGCGCATAAACTCTTTTGTCTGCTGCGCCTACTTTGTGAAATGAATTTTTGAAACAAGCGCTGTGGGGATGTAGACTGAGGACAAGCCCAGCGTGCGTGTACTTTCTTCTTCGCTCTCATCTGTGCTCTTTGTTTTTGTCTTATTTAAAGTAAGTCCAAATGGTCATAAAGGGAGTATATAAGCCCAATTCGAGGCTGCTGAAAAACATAAAACTCATTTTGGCCCCACATAACAACAAAAAAATGTTGCGTGTCATTGTTCGTATATCAAAGCAGTCAAAGGCCTGCGGCACTGCTGGCGAAAGAAGTCATTTAACAAATTGCTTTGTTTTGTTATGAAGCTATAAAACGGAATTCATTTCAATTAACCGTCTGCCTCAATAACTCATAAAACTTTGCGCGTCTGCAATTGAACAATCGCAAAAAGTGCGTATATGTACTGTACTGTACTGCTTCATGATGCTAAGTGAAAACTTATTTTGCCTTTCAGCAGCAAGCAAGCTTTCAAAGAATAATCGTCAGATTAAATTCAAGCCATTAAGCGAATAAATGGTGCAGACAAGTAAATCAACTTTGTTAAATGATTTTTAATGGACTCAAAGTTAAAGTTCAAAGCAATGTGAGGTATTTGAGCAGTTCGGAGATCTAATACTGGCTACCCAATGTCAGAGATGGCAAAAAGTGGTTAGTTTAGTGACTCGAATTGCTCAAATTGCTCGACGGGCTGGGAGGCGCACCGGCGCCGACTCGCTACTTGCTGGTTTGCACCTTTCCAGCATGCGTGATTTGGCTTCATGGGACAAATGTCTAGCGTTTCAATGCAGTCCTCGGTGCAGAGGCAAGTGGCCCTTGAGTGGGCTGGGTCCCTGTGCGGCCTGGTGCGCCCATGTTATCCGTTCGCGGTGTTATTGGGACCCGGGTTTCAGCATTCGTGCTAGTGCAGTGCGCGCCCTTCCCGGTCCTCGGACAGACAAGGATAAAAAGAGCAAAAAAAAAAGTTGTGTTTCATCTAACAATAAGAACCAATTCCAATTAACATTTTAGAAATTGCGTAGAGCCATTGTGTTCATTATCATAATGCAATTAATTATTTTACCAAATGCAACTTAATTTTAACTAAAATATGATTCTGAATTGTTATCGTTGTTTGGATTATGATATGATTTTTAATTTCTTATTCAGATATTTCTATAAATTTACTGCTGTAGAAATAAATGTATTTTATCCGGCTATGGTTTGTTTGACACTTTGATAAAGAGATATATAACTGTGGACGACCGCAGCTTTTTGCATTAGTCAGTGGCAACTTTAACTCTGATAAATCACATATGAATTCAACCGTCCACTCAGTGCTGCTGGGCTCGAGTTTTAATTTTTGCAACTGTATGGTGCGTTGTGTATTTTGCAAAGTGCTTTGATACGGTTACACCCGCATCTGGCGTGAGGGAATCGAGGGCGCGCAGTCAATAATGCAATTTGCGTTTACAGTTGGCAATTGAGCCTGCTGCAAGCTAGCGAACGAGGAAGCAGCAGATTCAGCCAACCGGCCAGACGCGAGTCGGGCACCACTTTTCCATGCCAGCTTGTAGCGTCACTCGCAGTAATGAAATTACCCCGGACCAGTGCATTTTTACCACTTGCAAAGCTCTCATGCAGCTCGAAAAGGCAAAATAAATAGCTTGTTCTGCAGCCTCGTAATCTGCCACTTTTCATACTCAGTGCGCTTTGGGCACGAATTGTGTAAGCTCAGCACATTTTGGTTTATTTCGTTGAACACACCATGCAGCGAAAACTCCCTTGACCTGTTCTTCACTTAACATTTACGACCAGAAATGAGTTCAAGAAATTTTTATTTCATAATTATTATGCATCTATTAGTCTCATAGTGTTCTGTGGGGCAGAGATACGAGCAAAATTGTTAAAAATATAATGACATTTGTTCTCTGCAATGATGCAACCTTTATTGACCTGTCGCTGACAATGAGTAAAATATGAATGAAGTAGTTCTTATCTCTAATCATCAGTTCTCTTTTCATTGCTTTTATTTTCTATAAAATTTAAACAAGGACGAAGACAAACGTTTGGTTTACGGGGTTTACTTAGTGCAGAAAGAAATAAAATTGAACAACAAATTAAAAGATATTAAAACACAATTTTGATATTATTTTTCCACTCTAGTATTTTTAATTATGAGCAATGAACATTAAAATAAATAGAGGTATTATTTTTCAACAAATCAAAATTTTTGGTTGAGCCACCTTAAAAAAATATTTTGCAACATTTTCCATCTTACTTCAATTCCAGTATGCTAAATAGACGCTCCAAATTTGGTCTGCCTAGCTTCCCTTTTTGTCAGAATCCGTGGTGTTAATCTCGCTTTAGACACAGTTTTCGAGCAGCGCTGAACAATGCTCGGTTTTAGTACAATAGTTGCCAACCTTGCCGCGCACATTTCATTTTTTGCTGATGTGGAGATGGCCAATGTCAGGGTTGCACGAGGGTGTCTGCCGGGGAGATGTCTAGGCGGGGTGATGAATGGCGCAGGCCAATACACAGCAGCACAGCACGAATACGTGCCCTGCTACACACGCAGCAGCTACGCCAGGCGAGCTAACAAAGTGTGCAGTGTGAGCCGCAGCCGCAGCCGCCGCCGTAGCTGCTGCTGGACGCATCATCGCACTTGACTTATGTCGGCAGTATAAAAAGTGACACGCAGATACAGCAGGGAAAAACAAAAGTGAATTAATGCTTCCCGTTACTTACTTAGTAGCTTGCTGATTTATGGCACACAGCGCCGAATCTGATTATGTGCCGCACTTGATGCTGCTAATCTTGATAAATAACTCTTAATTTGATTCGCAGCCAAAAATGGATTTATGCTTATCTCCCATTTGTTTTGTTTATTGGTTGAGTGCAGATTTCAATTTAGCATTCAATATTTTACATGTTAGTACCTCCAACAATTTTTTTTGTATTTATATTTAAAAAATTTCAATAAATTTGAATCAAGCTTTAAAATTAAAAAAAAACATTAATTGAAACTAAAACATTGATTAAACTCTCAGCTTAAATTCAGGTAAAACAAGAGCATGATGGTAGACATTAAAATTTTATTTAGTTTGTCTGGTTTGTTTGAATATATAAACAATTTAGAATGTTTTCATAATCTCCTCTTGAAAATGAGCTAATGATGATAGTGATGGGAGTACTTCAGATGTTTCCGTAGAAACCAAAGACCTGCTGCACGTGTATCGATAATTATTCCTGTTACATTTTCTTGCAAAGGTCACAATGGCGGGGGCATCTTGTTTGCATCAACATTATTTGGAATTCAAAAGCTCCTAATGACCAAGAATTTAAGGTCATCAAAAGGTGGATTCACAAAAAATATATCATGCTTTAGTAAATCAATAAACGAAATTCTTCGTTCTAAATCATTAACATGCGATGAAATTAGTAGCGTAATTGCTATATTATTTATGATAATATATTATCTATTATACTTTCTATGTTGTTTAGCACTCATTTTGATTCTAAGCGGTTTCCTGTTATGATGGTTTAAAGTCATGCGGTCTCAAATAGAGATAAATAATCTTGTAGACTGCTACTGTGAAAAAACAATCAAAATATGCGAGTGATTTTTTTTCAAAATCAATTACCACCTCGTGTTCAGTGGTTGGTTTTTCGCGATTTTTATTTATTAATCATAAGAACCGTTCCACTAAGCTTTATCGAACATTATAGCGTTCTCACAGTAACTGAAATTAATTGATGTCCTCAGCAATTATAACTAATTTACTCATGAATAAATTTTGATAGAATGAAAACAAACTTCTAACAGGATTCAATATACAGAAAAAAATCTAAATTCGGTGTTACCAAAAAAAAAACATTTAAAAAACATTTTGACTTCATTAGACGCAGAAGTGTTTTATCATAATTTGTGTATTCCGTCAAAAATTAAAAGTTTAAAATGACTCGAAACACTAATTCTGCAAAAAAATATATAAAATAAACGGCGGTTTACGGAACCAAGTGGATTGCGTTTTAAATTAGCTGTTTACTTTGATGATGAACGTGATAATACCAATCGCTTTGAATACAATTTGTTTGCTTGCACAGTTAATGTGTGGGATGGAGCGAGAGATGCGCGGATCTCAGCTGGAAAGAAGCTTTTTCCTTGGAAAATAGGATTTCCACCACGCGTCTCTGAGTTAATATTGATACTCCATCATGAGCCGGTGCTGTTGTTGTTACACGTAGTTTGCTTTCGAGTGGCAGCGGAAAAGATGGAAAAGCGGGTGTGTGTGTGCGTGTGTGTGTGTGTGTGTGTGTGTGTGTGTGTGTGTGTGTGTGTGTGTGTGTGTGTGCACGCTCGCGAGAGTTTAGTGCACGCGCGCCCGGCTACCAGCGAAATATCTCGCACCCAGCCAGCAAGGCAGCCGGCGGCAGCAGATTGCTCCATATAGAAATATGGAGGCGTCAAACTTGACCCTCTTGCACACTACATCAATCTGCAGGGAAAAAGGGCAAAGGGAAAAGAAACTTATAGCGCTGCGGAGATCGGAAGTTGGAAGTTACCGGTGCGCGCGCGGGGATAACACCTTGAATGTTTGTTCCATCAAGATTAACTCGCTCGTGGTACCTAGTATAAAATATCGTCGGAGCGATAGGGTCGATTCGCGTTTCGCGTGATTTCTCGCTCCCGACTTCTTCACCTGCTGCTGCGGACTTCTTGGCAGGCACCCGAGACGGCTAAATTGAAACTGCACACCGGCAGGAGGAAGCCAAAATAAATGTTTAATTAACTTGTTCAGGAGCGTAAATAGCGGGTATTCCACGACTACTTTTCAACCTGCTGACTTTTGCTCGCACTTTGAGACGACGCTTCTTTTTCGCAGCAGAGAGGGCATGAATAAATTATTCCCTGAAATGAGCCGCCTTACTGTCGGCAAAAGAGTGCACGAGTCGCGAAGAAGCGGCAACAGCACGGCCAGGAAAAATAAACACTCATTTAATATAAAAGTCAGCACGAGGCTAAATTGGAGTTTCGCTCGCGACGTTTTCATTTACGCAGGAAATTTTTTGGCATTTCAGGGTGGCTGAAATTTTGTCAACTCTAGTGAAAGCCTTGCAGCGCTCGGTTTTAATTAGCGAAGTGCAGTTGGCCCAAGCGCCCTTTCAAAGGCTACAATTTTTGCTAATGAATTTCCGAGTAAACACGAATTTTACAGAACCGAGGAAATTCATGCGGTTTTCCACGGATTTTCCCAGAATATATTCACTCAATTCCGCATTTCAATTTCTAAATTTATGTGGTTTGCTCACATAAAAGCAAAAGTTAAGCAAAGTAGGCTAGTGTGTTTGTTGAGCATTCTGGTTGAATCAGAATAGAATTTGAATATGGAGAAGGGTTTACAACTATGAACTGGCCAAAATTTACTTAAATATCCCAGGGTATGAAGGTCAGGAGTTCTTTCAAATTCTAAATTTTTATCATAAAATCATTTAATTCCACTTGCATGACCCTGTAAACAATATTTCGACTGAGAAAAAAAACCTTTAAATTAATCGCGACTATTGCTTACGTTTTTTTTGGTTGCATACGTTTTTCAGTGTTTGATTGTCGAATTGCAGAAGGCAAAAGAAAATTGTTTCGTTTCGAATAAGAATGCCCATTCTCACAACTGATAATTTAATTTGAATCAAAAATTCAAGAAACATGATCCAGGGTGAGCTAGTTGGGTTGGTTCCGAGTAAAAGCCTTTATTTCCAGCCTTCCTGCCACCCGCCTAAACTTTTTAAACTTCCCTTTTTCTCGTCTTCCTTATCCTTTTTTCCGGCTTTCACGATCGAGTGTTAAAAGTCTTTTGTGAGGAGGCAAGATAATATATAAAAGGCACACACATTTTCTCAAAGTTTAAACGTGATCGGTTGATTTTTCCCGGTAGAGTCCGAGTCGCCCTCAACGGCAGATGTGGAGAGCGATCCAAGGGGTGGTCTTTTTTCCGAGAACACACGCTTGCAAAGCCAAACAAAGACGAAGAGGGAAATAGAGGAATGATTCCGATCAATTCCCGAGCAAAGCCGACCCGTTTGTGGAGGGCGAGCGCCAGTTAATTGAGATTATCTCTTTCATTATCTCACCGCTTTTGCCGCAAAACTTTATTTATTGCCAAGAAGAAGAAGAAAGATTCCAATCTGCCGATTCTTTCTAAAGGCGTTTGACTTTGGCCCAATTCATTAAAAGCGAGAGAATAGCGACAAAGAGAGGATCTAGTATGTTGCAATGTGAAAAAGAATTTTAAAAAAAGCATAAATAATAACAATTTTAAGTGAAATTGAGATTTACAGAAGAAGTCTATGGTAGTCTTGGTAAATTTTTCGCAAATATTTATTACATCAATAATTCACCACACACGAGAGTAACGTCAACGCTGATATATACCTATGGCTGTAGGGAGAACTTAATATTTTTCTTTCTCTTTAAGACGGATATCTGGAGTACGTGTGAACTCGTAGCCTGAGAGACTTATATTATCAGTTCAGAGAAATAAAAGAACACAGAGTGTACATTTCTCATCCTAAGCCGCATTTACATTATAGCTTGGAAGCCTGCTCCAACTCTCACACCCACTTAAAAGCAAAGAGCCCATTTTTTCTATTTGAGTGTATTTTCAATATTTTACCTCACAAATTTTAAATTCTGTGCTACAAGGGCGGAATCGTGATATGATTTCACCACATTCTCCTGACGTTTCTCTCTCCACTTTGAAGATTTCACTTTACCGTCCCAAGCCGCTCCATACATTTTTCCTCTTTTATTTCGTAAAAAAGGCACGCGGCTCGTTTGAGAGCGTTTTTCATAGGAGCGACGGCTGCAGTTCATACAGACCGCCACTGTCTCTACTTTAAAGGAAATTCCATTGAGGATCGTCGTGAGTTGGCCCCTCGCAAGACAGTTACAGCTCGAGAAGTGCCCTGGGAAATCATCACATCACATGCACCACTCGGCTGGCCGGCGGGTGCTTTTTGCCGGGAAGCCAGCGCCAGCACCAGCGCCAATATAGCCAGTGACGCGTGAGCTGCGAAAAGCCTTTTGTTCCACCACGCCATTATTTTATCCTCTATTTTTCCAATTAAGTGCGCAATCATTGACGAGCGTTAATATACGCTGCACTGTATGGCTCTGCCAATCGTGCTCGCTATTTTCTGTGTGTGCAATTTCAATTTCGCGTGCAGCTGATGGAGATGCCTCTCAAATGCACAGCGCGCTCAAATCAGTAACTCAATTGAGCAAGAAGCTAATTAGCAGTGCATCATGATCGTGCATAGTTTGTGTTTGATGGAACTGGATAATATCGAAGTGACAGTTAATAAAGTTTGCTGTGGTCTATCATTTATTTTACTGGTTTATTCCTTTTGAAACTATTTTCATTTTCAAAGCCATAAAATTGTGATTAAATTAAACTCAGACCTTACTTTAAAAATTCCTAGAAAAATGTGCTTCTCGTGCAATACATTAACCAAAAAATAATTAAATATTACCTTCGTGTATTATTATATTGAAGACTGAAAGCTGGCTCTAGAACTTATCTTATTGGAAATAAATTAAACCTGGCTTTATCATTTTTATTTATTTCCAATATGAACACAACCTCGAGTGGTCACCTATTTTAAAAATTAACTTATCTTGTGTAATATATATAAATAAAATCAGGCTTCATCTTCGTTGTCAAAAAGAATTCGTCGTTTTTAATACTCGGCCAGTTTCGACGTCATTAAATACGTCCTAATCATGAGTTTTCAATTACAATCATATGCATGAAGCCTGGTTTCATTTATATTAAACATGAAAACAAGCTCGATAGTGGTCGCATATTCCAGAATTTTAACTTATCTTTTTTTGGTTAGGTTTCACGATCTTCTTCAAAGAAAACTACAATATTCAGGGAAATATATGAGAAAACGGATGTTTTTTTAACGTTACATACCACACTAAGTTGAACGGCCTGATTTGAAAAATCAACAACGGAAATGCATTTGTACATTTTTTGGTTTAGGTACGCGCTGAAGATGCCTAACAAAGTGGTTTCCTGTTTTGAAGATGTTTTTATGTATTGCGGTTTGAAGGGAAGCATCTCTCTCCTATATAAACGGCTTCGGAACCATCACAACATTTAGAGAGCGATTGTAGCTTGATCCTCATCTGAAAGATATGAAACTCTACGTGTTTGTCGTTTTGGTGGTTCTCGCCACAATCGCCTTGGCTCAGGAGGACGCCCAGCTTGATGAGACTCCTCAAAGTGTGAACGACTTTGGTAAGCATCACTTGACGTTCCATTATTATTTAGATTTAAATAGGTACTTCGGTTGAAACTGTAAGTTAAGTTACGGGGAAATTTATTAATGTTTATTGTTCATGTATGAAAGCAATTTCAGTCATAGAATATCATCAATTAAAATTACATGAAAAAAGGCAAAATATGACGAGCAGGAACTGCATAAACGCGCGCGAAACAAAAATGCGTCGACGTTGTCATGTGCCGTATAGATAAAGTTAGTTAATCTTTGTTTCAGATGGCGTGAGACTGGTCCGATCTCCAAATCGCTACTACCACAACCAGGGACATGGACATCACGGAAGACCTCATAGCAACCATTATTATGGGAACCATCATAATAGACCCCATGGCGGTGGACACCATAATGGATATAGGCCTCAGTATCAACCTAACCGTTTCATCGGTTAATTGGGGAAAATTTTGATAAAAAGAATATGCGTTCAATTAAGTAAACTGTTATGTGAAGTACCTCTAATAAAAATGTGCCAAATTCTGGTGAATCTACTTCCTATTGTATTTTTTCTGATCCTGAAAGACGCTTGATAATACATAAATTAATAAATAAATAAATTGCAAAAGACTCAACTCTGCGCGGCCTTGACTAAGGATGGACGGCAAAGTGTATATTTTTAAGAGAATAATTTTCTTACTCGTTATGAAGCTGGAAGTATCAGTACAAAACAGAATTCACGTCGCAACTTTATCTCCAAGAAAATTTCAATCACTGTTAGATGAAAACGGTTGACTGCACTCTAATTGCTGGGCACGATCAATAAAATAAACAAGTAGAGAAATTTCACCGCTTCCTGCAACAAAAGTCCTAGTTGTAATTTTCACGTTTAAAGCTATTTCAGACAGTTAAATTATGATGAAAGATTTTTAAATAATCTTGACTGCAACTAAACGATCCTTATTAAAGCCTGGCAAGATTATTAAGAAATCGACTTAAACGTTTCTCTTTGCCACACACATCGCAATCAGCAAAGGCATCACTAGAGATGTATGACAAGCTCATAAAATGCTAAAATCTTAATTTCCAGCTGTTTCCCCGAATTAAGTAATAAGGAGAGTAAGTAAGGGTTCTTGACAAAGCGCCACTGATTGCATTCCACGAAGCATCTCTTTAAAGTTTAGCTACACAGGATTTTTATAGCTATTGTAAAACCTCTCTCTTGATTTGAGACAAAGCTGAAAAAAATCGACGCCGACGCGCATAGTGGGCGATAGTCCTTTACTTGGAGGAGAACAAAAAAGCTATAATAAGAATCGTGTTTTATCAAACGAGAAGAGCTAGCAAGCGTTTTATTGCCGCTCTTCTTCTTGTGTGCGGCGCTATTTTCTCTGTGCCTTGCTTAAGGAAGGAGTCGGACAAAAAATTGCTCTGAGCTAGCTTTTGCTGGGATGTTCGATACACGCAGATGAACTTCTCTGGAGCGTCGATAGAATTCTGGCCAAAAAAGTCGAGGGCCTTACGAATCGATGCACGGCGCACGCATTTCAAATAGAAGGCCATCAAAGTTAATCTGCCGAATGCAAATCTCTCCTCGTCTCTTTTTGCCCCTGCGATTGTGATATGCATGCGCGAAAAAAGAGCGGCCGATCACTTTTATGGCCTTGTTAAATCCAATTATATGCAGAACAGAGACAATGATAAGAACCGACTGACTGGCTGGGCAAATGAATGGAACGGAGAGAAAGGGAGGGCTCGCAGTGTGTGTGTGCTGGATCTGGCGGTACCGCCGCCGACGAACGGCCTTTTTGCCCTGTTCTTTGACAGCCAACTGCCAGCCCGCGCTGCTGGAGCAGCTCGATAAATTAGAATTTAATTGAAAAAATTCAATCTGCCTCTGCTTCTCGCTCTTTCACGCGCACGTCGCCCCCTTTCACTTTTGTTTCCTAAAGGGTGCTTCTGCTGCTTCTTAGCAGATATGTGTGCCAACGTGAAATTAATTTTTCTCACCTAACGAACTTTTAATGGAAATCAGAAGCACTCTTTGCATGATGAAAGTGGAATATAAAAACACTTATTTTGTTGTTTCATTTTTGCAACAATCGTACTTCAAAATTACATTCGAAAATTTATTGCTAGGGTGGGGCTTCAGCCTCATATTTTAAAGGAGTGAATTTTTTACAGCAAACCTAGTCTTAAAAAATATATTGAATTTGATGAAAGCGATTTTATGTTGGAAATTTAAGACGGTAAACTGCTGTTTTCGTCCCCTTATTAATTTTATTGGACGAATAACCCCCGAATCGTGCTTTTCAATAATATTTTGTTTTATTCTTGATTAACAGTAATATTCAAAACCCAACGGGCCTGCAAAATGAGGCCAAGTCGGGAATTAACGAGCAAACAAGCGCGAGAGTCTTCCTCATGATGTTTGCAGTTCCCAGTACTGCGGCCTTCTGCTTCAGCTTCAGGTGTGTCGTTATAAGAGGCAAAATGTCCGTCAGCTTCTTTCAATCCTTGAGCACAACTCAATTCGTTGAAACCACTACCGGGACAACGTTAATCATATCCTCAGGTAGTAGATCTCCTTCAACTCTACTGGAAGTGGGTGGTACTTTCTCTTCTTCTCAACGATGGCCCTCTCCATTATTATTATCTTGGATTTATTCTGGTTCAACAGTGATACACATAACCCGGCGGGCCTACAAGAAGAGGCCAAGCCGGGAAATGGCGAGCAAACAAACAGTGTGGAAATTAAAGTGCGAGAGTCTTCCTGACGATGTTGGCAGTTCCAAGTACTGCAGCTTTCTGCATCAGCTTGAGGTGGTTTGTTGTCAGCGGCAATGTCTCCATCAGCTTCTTCCAGTCTTTGAGCACAACTCCATTTGTAGAAATGACAACAGGAACCACGTTGATTTTCCCCAGGTTGTAGATTTCCTTCAACTCCACTGCAAGCGGCTGATACTTTCTCTTTTTTTCGACGACGGTTCTCTCCACATTGGCATCCAAAGGCACGGCGATGTCGATGATCAGGCCTTCTTTCTTCCGTTGGTCAATGACGACGATGTCCGGTCTGTTGGCCTCGACTGCTCGGTCAGTCACCATCTCCGAGTCCCAAAGAAGACGCACTCCTCCAGCTTCCATGACCTGCGGTGGCTTGCATCTGTAATAGGGCTGCTCTTCCTCCTGTAATTTGAGGCTTTTAGCGAGCGCTTGATGCACCACCTTCGCGACATTGTTATGCCGCTCAAGATACTCCCTGGGAGCCAGGACACTGCATCCTCCGCAAACATGTTGAATCGATTCGTTCTGTACCCTACATAATCGACACCTATTATTATTATTATTCTGTATTTATTCTGGATTCACAGTAATACACAAGACCCGACGGGCCTACAAAAGAGGCCAAGTCGGGAAATGGCGCCTAGACAAATCAGAATAGCCGGGGTCGTCTCCGAAGGCGGGTTCAGGGCGCCGGTCCTCACTGCAATCTTGGTCCCACGTAGCCACCATCCACCAGGAGCCGCGAGGCCTGTTCGACTGATCAGAACGATGGCCAGGAACTTCGATGTCAGCGTGGGCTGGTTTTCTCAAAGTTGACTTGGCTGAGTTGGAAGCATGGTGAGCAGCCGGGCGTTAGCCAAGGCTTGACGCTCTTCCACGCTGGCCCCCAGCAACTCGTCAGGGAGATTTGGCGCTGGAACTCGAATTCACTCCCCCGGCTGGTCTTCTTCGCAGACTTAAGAGCCACCCCTCGTCCGAAAATGAATTTCTTTCTTCAGGAGTGCCGGCTGTCGCTCGTTTGATGGCAAGGTTGAGGGCACGGCGGGGTCGACTCTGGGTCGTCCCAAGCTGAGATCCCTCGATGGTCGTTGCGGTGGCCGGTTTCTTGGACGGAGAGCCGCATCCTCCGGCTAAAGAGGACTCCTCTCCGCCAAGGCAGAGCCCCTCGGCGCGATTCTGCGATGTCGCGAGCGAAAATTCGCAGGGTGCCGTTGGCGAGCTACTCGGCGCTTGTTGGTCTTTGCCATTGTTGCTTTGGTGGAATCGTACTCACTCGCCAGTCAGAACTTCTAAACCAGAATTTTGGGCCGAAATTTTGTTCCCCAGAAGAAATTTTGACGTCGATCGATGCGGCGTGAAAAGCTGAGCAAGGAGATGCCAGTTTCTTCCAGTCAAAGTTCAACGTCGGGGCCAAAAGGGGAAAATTCTGAGGAGCGAATTTGAAGTGCGTCCGTTCTTGTTGTCGGCAACAATCGGACCCTCTTATTATTATTATTATTATTATTCTGTATTTATTCTGGATGGACAGTAATACACAAAACCCGACGGGCCTGCAAAATGAGACCAAGTCGGGAATTGGCGCCTGGACTAATCAGAATAGCCTGAATCATCTCCGAAGACGAGTTCAGGGCACCGGTCCTCACTGCAATCTTGTTATTATTATTTTAGTTGATATATTCATGGTGTCTAGTTCTCCGTAAACAGGCTAGCAAAAACAATCCGAATTTGTCGTGTTTGAAACCTTTATTTTTTTGAAATCCCATTTAAAGGCCGAATAAAAAATAGCTCAACGGGCCAGGAAGTGCACGGCACCGAATCGCCACTAGCTGGTTTTCACACCTTTCCAGCAACTTTAAGGACAAATGTTCATGGCTTTTCAATATGAACTAGGTGCGGGGAGGCGAGAAGATGTCAACGTTGGGTCCAAGCTCCTCTGCGCTTACTTGGAACCCATGTTATCCGCACGGCGGTGTTACTTGGACCTGGTGAGCTCATAACCCACGCCATGTGCTTATTAGTAGTAGTTTAAAAATCCACAAAATGATATCTATATATAAATTAAGCAGCTTCGATAAATGGCAAATTATGACCAAATCATCTAATTTGTTCCCTAGTTAGCCAAAAACGTTGAAGTTTAAAATTATCGCTGAAATTCTAAACTATGGATGACAAACCCACATTATTTGTTCTTTCAACCGTTCTCACTCCCTCCACTACCCACTTCGCTAGTAAACAGCCCCACGACGCTAGGGGAATCGCCGCTCTTCAGAGACAAACAACTAGCCACAAAATTACCCCATCTGCCGCCATTTATGAGCGAAAAATATCTCTTGATTTTGCTTTGCTGAGTCTAATGTAAAGAGCATTAAACGAGACTGTAAGAACGAGGAAAATTCATTGTAATAGTTAATATTTACTCTTATCTTCACGATTTAAATCAGGAATGAAGGAAAGGTTGTTCATATATTTTTATTCCAATTCGGTTTATAAATAATAGAGAAGCAGTTTTGATGCTTACATCTAGTCAATGCACGCCGCTCGACAGCCAAGTCACGCCGGTTGCATACCTCCTCAGCGACGCAGCAGAAAAAGGGTCGGCCTAATGGGGAACAGAGAAAGCATGGCACCGACGGCAAACAGTGTGGGCGAGATTCGTATATGTTTTCCTCATTCCATCCTGCGCTGGCTGGGTCAACATGCTCGACGCTCGAGCAAATAAAAATAAACTGAGGAGCAGACTGCGCAGACCATTTGCAGAATATGCTTTTCCTATTACGATGTGCAATTGGGTTCGATGCAAATGTTTGCTTGCATTGGCCAAAAGGTGTTGCAGAACAAATTCCGGTCGACGTCCTTACTACCTGCAGCTTATTTACGACGTGCGCCGTGAGGGCGCGGTGAAATTCGCCTGTGCCATACGCACTCCATATACACACAAACAAGTATGCTGCTCTCTATTTGAATAAGCACACGCGCACACCACACTCGTATGTGCTAAACTCGCCCACACATTCGGCTGCAAAGCATGAGAGGAGAGAGGGAGAGCGGATGGGCGAAAAACCTGCTTGCCAACTCGAAATAAAGTCAATATTGGAAATCGTGCCACCGTTCGCTCGGTTTCTCATCTCATTTGTTTTCCATCCAACTTTCCAACTTTTAGCTGGAATGCTTTGTGGCAGAAGCCACATCAATATATATATATATATATATATATATATATATATATATATATATATATATATATATATATATATATATATATACATGTTTTATTGAGGACCAGGACACCATTTTACGATTTGCTTCCATCATTTTTGTCCTTTTTTACTGAAAGCCTCTGTTAATTTCATGCCTGGATTTCCACGTGTTGGTTCTTTTGCAGTTCAGGAAACTGAATTTTTCATGCATCTACCTATATTCCAAAGCATCGATGTTTAAATGCATTTGTATAGCAAGATAAGCAGTTGGGATATCGATGTAAAAGATTCTGATTTATGAGAATTTTTAAACGATGCTATCAAGCCACCATACATAGAATAGAATTGCATGATTAAAATAATTTTAATTTTACAAACCCGTTCAGAGGAGTATAAGAAAATTGCATTAATTTAATACATATGTAGCGGTCAGGAGCGCGGTCCTTCTCTTTTTATGTGAGCCAACAATTGTTGGCAGTTTGAATTATTGCAATTTTACTTTATTTTTTAACAGCAGAAAGATGATTTTAAAAATAAAAATTCAGTTTTCGCCCGTGGTCGCTGGATTATAAACTGAAATAAATAGATTTGAGAGCTTGAAAGTGCATTCTATTGATTTTTTAAGTTATGGCAATTAGAATAATAATGGCGTGCACATCAACACGTAATTGGCGGAACATTGATGATGTTTTATAATCAGATTAATTAGAGAAGCATCAACTACCAATGTGTTGAGTAGCGTTGCGCATGTTTGCAGCCCTTTCCACTTCTCTGCCGTTATGAAGACGAGATTACTTTCGTGCAACAGTTCCTAGAAACGACTAATTGGATGTGCTAGTTACACTTCAGAGTAGATTTGAATCATGACATGTGAAACTCTCCTTGATAATCTAGCTGAATATGCATTTAATCGAGGCTCTAAGAAATCGTTGAGGGGGCATGCGCAATTTATAGATGAATGTTTTAAGTCAAATTAAGTATGCGTATAAAATAATGCTCGCGGCTTGGAAAGTCTAATTTCAGATAGTGCATCCAAGTTCTTAAAGTCCGGACGAGAAAATGGAATACATCCAGCGGGGATTCTTTCATAATAAAGTGCGAGGAGACGACTCAGAGGCGAGGACATTTGTTCTCATTCCACGAATTTAATAGACATTTGTTTGCATAAAGGCGGGCGATTGCCACCACAGGCTTGCTCTCTCAGCACCCGCCGTGTAGTAGTTGCCAGCCAGGACGGAGAGTTTTCTTCTTATTTGCTTTCGCAGCCGCGCTCTTTGCCGGCAGCAGGCAGCCAGCCAGTCGACTTCTTTCTTTCATTCCTCGCCGGAGAACTTAGTTTAAATCCCTCTTGTCTTTCCTGAGCCGGAAATTAAAGTCATGGCTATATGAAGTGATCACGTCCTTTGCAAATGGATATGCCTTTTAAATAATGCACCACGCGCCGAAAGGGCACGGCGGCACGAGCCCGACTGTTTTGACTTGGAAATCAGCGACAGCGCAAGGCAAACGCCGACGAGGGCCGCACGACCGAAACCAATAAACTGGATGGATCTGATGTATCGCCTGTTTGTGTGCGTGCTCGACTGGCTTGCTGCCTCCGTGAAAAAAAAATGCCAAGGAGTTAATACTCTGGAAGAGAGCTGCTGACCAAACGAAAACAAAACCACTCGTTCCAATTTGTAATCTTTTTAATTTTACTGTCATATTTTACTTGTTCGAGTGTTGAATATTTTATTTAACATTTTCAAAATAATTTTTATGATTTACATTGTCGGGAAATTTAAAATTCAGTTTCTTTTCAAACAGCGTACAAAGGTTATCAGCTTAGAATGGAATTTAATTATTCTTTCCTCTACTTTTTGCAGAATATTACACGTTAATTACGAGTTCCTCTTTGGCCCCGCAGGGTTATTGTACCGCATGCAGATCTTTTACATGTTTTAAAATCGCAGCATTTGTACAACTGAAATTGTGTGATCTTGCAAACAAAGAAGAAAGAGAGGATAGTTTTTCCCTGCCAGTTCATTTTTTACCCTCTGAATTTTCCATTTGGCAAAATTTCAACGCGATATTAATATAATAAAGGAGGATTGATAAAAAAATGTTGATATGATTATAAACCAGTCAACAGTATCAAGAAGGCAATTTTTCAAAATTAATTAACATTGCTTATTAAATAGTGTATATATATGTAGATTTTTTAAGCATTTTCCATTATTTTCTTCCTTACCCCCACCATCTCAACCGTTACCCCTGCTTGAAGACGATCTTGACGGCGAACACTGCAAGTCAGGGGTGAGATTTTCTCACTGCAGCGCAGTGATATTTTCTCACCCCTGACTTGCAGTGAAGAATATTGTTAATTAAACGATGTTAAATATATTAATTGTTCTTGTAATTTTTATAAAAATAAACACCTTTAAAATAAGGCAGAGACTTTGCACAGACCGAGAAGACTATAGTCATGGTCTGACCAAAAATAAAGCACTCGTGAACTCTCCATTTATTTAATATTCGCTACGGTGACTTGTTTAATCAAAGTGTAAATTTTATTTGAAATATTTTGTAATTTTACTATTCAATTTTGCACTGTTTATTCATGATTTGCTTTTAGTAATTCTTTTAGTGTTTGTAAAAATTATTTTGTATTTTGAACGAAGAATAAATAAATTTAATGTACTGTTAATTTCTCTAATGATTTGACATTGATTATATTATTGTTTTTTTAATATTTCTCTCAACTTAAAACTTATTTTGGAGAGTAGACGAAATTCTAAAGAATAAAGCTCCCTTCGAATGCGTGTAAGAGTGTAGCTCCTTCGATCAACCGGGGCTTACTGCCGTTAAAAAAATGCCCTCCAGCCCTCAATGGGCTAAACTGAAGCAATAATGCGCAAAAATATTTCACGATCCGCCGCTCCATAAATCAATTTTATTCCGCAAAATCAACAGAACATAAGCAGCCGCGTAATAAAATAGTCTCTCGACGGCCTTTTTCCGTTTTTGCAACAATAAAATAAAAAGTATATAGCAGTGGTGCCTGCAGAGTCGTCGAGTGCGAGAGGCAAACGTAAAAAGGGCTGCGCTCTTTTTGGCCCGGGCAATCCGTCCGAATGCGTGCTCGCGTTTGTTGTTATTATATTTGGCGAAAGCTGCAGCAGACTGATGACCGCCTTCCTTTCGCCGAAATGCGATCCATCTCGCGAAAGTATCACCGCGCGCGCGTATGCATGGGCTCTCTCGGAAAAGAAGTCCCGAAACTACAATAAAAAACCCAGCCGGTCGAGGAGACTTGTACTTTTGTCGTGCTCGAGTCTTTCTTGGCAACGAGCGAGTGTGTGCTTTTATCAATGCACTTTTCTCCTTGCTTTTTCGTGGCATATCAATACAAAACGAGACCCGCCTCATCTATCACTTAAATAATAAATTCCAAGAGTTTTTCCCGCTCCTTCGCCGGGGCAGATGCCATCAATTGATCCTGCGAAATAAATTTGACTAATGGCCCAAACTGCATTATTTATTGCGGGGCCACCGCTCTAGTGAAAAAGTATATTTATTGCGTGAGCCATTTGAATATTGTTAAAAGGAAGCGAAGCAAATTTTCCTCGCGTAATTTACGTCGCTTTTTCGCAGCGCCCGCCGGCAAGCATGTTGGCAAAAAATACGAGCAGCTAAGAGCCCCTGAAATATACGAGCTGCAGCTTTGGCAGCAGGACTTCTTCTAACTGCCGTTTACTCTCAATCTGGAATTCTCCAAACACGTCGATACAGCCAAAAGGAACTTGACTTTTAAAATGATGGTGCAGTAAAGTTCAGTTTAATGCAGGCTCTTTTCTTTCTGACGAAGTAGCGTTTCCAATGGGTTTTAAAAGGCATCTTCATTCTATTTTTGGATTGGCCACAATTTGAACAAAAATATATTTATGGCTTTAACTGAAGAATTTACATTCCAATTCAACTAATTTGATTAAACCCCGATAAAGATTTATGTGAATCGATCTAGCCATTATTGCCAAGCTCCATCTTACATCTTAAAAGTTTTACTTTTGCTTGAAATAAGTCATCATAACGAGGAGCTATTTGTTCAAAGAGACATCATTGTACAAACTTGAATGATACAATTTAGGGAGCTCAAAATTGGGTGCATGTGGTATCTGACAGCCCTGCTAGCGCCTTACTGGTCTACGCATTGACGCCAGTTCTTCAATCATCTTTCGCTGCGTTTAACAACTAACTGGTTAAACGCGTCCATAATGGACTAGGTTTTTAAAAGATAATGTTTCTTCATACTGATCCGAATATCATGAATATCATGATATGTATATGTTTAAACAGACAGGAAATACTATCCTTTTCGGGAGAGTTAGATAAAATTCATGAATGAAATAGGTTGGAAAGACAAAAATTCATCTGATCTGCTCTTTGGAAGAGAATTGCTGATGAAAATTAGGGTTATAGATACCGATCAATGTAGTGCTTTAAACAATATTTAATCCCTTTTATTTGTTTTGAATTGATTAAAAATAGAAAACAATTTTTAGCAGATTTTGCAGCCCATTTTTCGCAAAGAAGCCCATAAAATATAGAGGTTCATACTAAAGCCAGTGATCACTGCCCCACCTAATGGTGCAGAGCCCATACTCACAGTCCTTGGCGCCAGGCGTTAAAGAGACGCGTGCGGCACGAGGAAAATTTTGCGTCCCGGCAGCGAAAGTGCAAACGATAATTTATATTTCCTTCAGCGAAAATAATAGGAACTATAAAAGCGGATGACGCGCGCGTTTATTGCTGATGACGAAAAAATCCGCTTGCAAAAACTGAGCGGAGAGTTTATTTGAGGTATTAAACGTTTTATGGTGGCTTTCCAGACAAATATTTATTATATGAAAAATTTCGCCCTCCGCGTGGTAGCATGCTCAGTCTGCAGGCTTCAGTATTTATCAACGGGTGCAAAAATGTCGGGTGCTGCCTGAAAGAAGTGCGAAAGAATAAATGAACGCACGAGCGTAAACACCTCCTTTTTGCCCCATAAATAAGTTTTCTGGATTCCAGAAAGACCCGTTGAACTACTTATCATTCTAGATTGCTTCAAGGGGATTTGAATGTGTAATAAGAATTGATCATGGATCTTGAATACATATTTGGATAAAAATTGATAATCCGCGATGCTAAAACTCCGGATCGAATTGAGTAAAAGCTAGATCCAGACTCAATTTGAGCCGCTTAGCTATCTACGGATCAATACGAACCGGGGGTAACGATTTTCTTTTCTATGCTACAACACTTACCAGAACAGTTTTTCTATGCAATGCCATTTTATCTGTCATTTTGGTCCTAATTTGCCTTTGAAAGTTTTATTTTCCTGCAGCTTTTGTCTATTTCCGTTCTTGTTTCTTCTTTTCCAACAAATGCACATGTAAAGTATTATAATACACAGTATTTCCAAACCATTTTTCATCTCTAGAAAAAAGAAATTTAAATTTTTAAATGGATAAACAGAAATAACTGCTCACCGCGGCCTGGCTGTAAATACTAAATTTTAATAATATATGTGGGCTGGAAAAAGTTGTTATTTTTGTCTAGTTTCAAAGGCTCTTGTGATGGTTGGCTTCGCAGTTATTTAGCCCGTGCAAGTCACTTGAGTTGCGTTCTTTGCTGAGCAAACATAGACCCTTGGCGTGCAAGTCTCTCAAAATCTGAAAAGTCTTGTTTTCCGCCATTTGCATAAAAAGCACTTAGGAAAGTGTGCACAAAGTGTTCGTCTGCATGGATGCAGCACAGGGTTGTTTGCTGACGAGATGCAGTCCACCGTGAATGCAAGTTAAGCACAATGTTGCTTGCAACTGCAAAACTTTGCCTCATCAACTGCTTCGTGCAAACGCTTTTAAATTATGCTCTTCAGAACTGGAGTTTGCTTGCCGGCTGCTGGGGATTCGAGACAAATGAGCATTTATGCGCTAGACTTGCAGACATGCACACGTGTTCGCAAACAGAAGGATAAAACACTAATCTCTTAATTCCCACTGCACTTAGTTTGAAAGAGTGATGTTCAATGAGCTAACCGTGGGGACATCTAAATTTAATCTTAAACCTTGAGCATGTATTAAAGTAATGGAAAACTAAATATTTAATAAATCCCAGACCGAATCAGTTCAGCTATGAAGCGAATAATTGCTTACCTTTCATCATAGTTATTGATAAACAGTTATTATAGAGTGATTTAAAAATGAAGTAATAATTACATATAATATATTATGAACAATTATTATACAAGATCAACGTTATGCCGATATAAAGCGAGGAAGCAAAATTAGATTTAAGGTCACTCGCATATTGTTTTTCGATAATTTAATTGAAGTTCTTCATTTAAAAAAAAACATCGGTGGCTGTAAATTTATTCCCCTTATAGAAAATATTAGTTAGTTAAATTTGTCACATATTTTATTTGGCTATGCTTTAAATCAAATACCATTACCAAATCAGAGAAACAATCGTTATGTTTTATTAGCACCTGGATATTTTGTAAGAGATTTTCACGCAATTATTAGATCGATGAAAATATTTTCATCTAGCAAGATAAGAATAAAGCAAAATCTCTCTGACAACACCTTTTAAACAATATTAATGCGAAACTCGTTACTACTCGGAAAATTCCTATCTCTGCTGGCTGCAATATTTCTGCGGATAACATAATGGTCAGGAAATTACTAATTGCACCACAACATGTGAGCTTTTTTGTGCCCGCAGCATTCGAACGACACGCAAACTGCTGCAGTAAGAAGTGCAGTAAAACTGCGAAGTTCTAGGAAACAGCTTAAAATATATATGTACATGTCTTATCGCAGCAGGTAATGACGTAATGAGGAACATAGTCTCTAAATCGGAAATGAAAATGATAAAAATTCATCGGCAATACACGCAGGGGCTGAGCATTTTTAAAGTTTTTAATTTTATTTCAAGGGTATTTTAGGTGTTTTTTTTTTTAATATTAGCGATAATACCATAGCTGATATATATGAAGCGATCAGAGATAAAAAAACAGCGATTTTTTACTTAATCAACTAGTTAAAAATAACATCATTCTTGACTTTGTCCGAAGAAGAAATTTCCATTTTATAGAATAATTTTTTTAAGAAATCTCTGGGAAGATACTTTGGAAACCTCCCCACACATTTTCTTGATACAATCAGTCACAGATCATCGAGCCGCGCTGTGCCATCAAGAACGTCCATATTTATTTGTCTGTGGTGATGGAAAAGACAGATGATTTGTCTCGCACGTCAAACGCCAGAGTCAATTTTGCACGAGCCTCACAGTTCACGGCCGGTTGCATTGTCACGAAGAGCCAGGAGGCGTCCCTAGCGACGAATTGCTCGTAGCATAGTCAGCAGCATCGCGAAGTCGAGCGAATGCAGACGCCGAAATCAGAGTCTCGTGCGCGCGATAATTGAATTATTGCGGCACATCGCAGGCAACTCGCCCTCCGGCCGCTTTGCCATTCCAGTCACACAGGACGCAATCATCGTCACAACAAATTCACTACAAATTGACTTGAAAGCCAGACTACTCGTGGCTTGGCGTGCGGCTGTAATTTTCGAATTACCACGCCCGAGTCACCGATTTCGGCTCGACGATTTTTCTAGCTAAATTTACCGTTCAAAATCCCAAAGGTTAATCATAATTTAGAACCGATTGCGCAGGTTTAATGGTTCAACAAGACTCATGAAATGAATTTTCCTGATTCTATTTTGTAAATTATTTATGATTTGCATTGATTGCGAACTGGTCATTTACAGCTATTGTACATATTTCGTATGTTTAATTTATTTCATATCAACAACTGTGGCTAAGATAGGCATTGAATCCTGTTAATTCGGTTAGTAGCAGTGAAAAACTTTTCATTTAAAAGTCGTTTTTCTTTGTTTTTAACATGAAGCGAGAGTGCGCTGAGCTTATTACATATAACATATGACTGACATATTAGTTCAATCGATTCCTCCTCTTGAAACCCTTAATGCCGTTTTTTACTGGTTGTTATTTGATTCCACTGCTATTTTTTTTCTTGTTGTAACCTTGTGCGTTTTCATGTGCATTCGAAATTAAATTTAAATGCAATAAAATACTATCATTGTAGGAAGTACAAGATTCCCAACAAGAATGTTTCCACATTTATTTGCAAATGCTATCAAACATTTTTTCGGTTATTTGTTTCAATGTTCCGAATGTTCCCAGAGGGTAGCTAGTCTGGAGTCTGGAATTGCACGTGTCAACATTAATATTCAAATTTTCAGGGAACCATGTGCATAGATTCCTGCTATGCTCTGCTTGAAGAAATGGGCAGTAGAACAATATCCTGAAGACAGACAACGACTGCGGTGGATTATCTCATAATTCGGGCAGCAATTGATGGATGTAGCGCGGCCCCGGTGCACACAACACACATAAATCAAGCGGGAGTGCCTCGAGAGCAGAACAGGCGAGTTTCTCTGTCTTATCTGTCTCGCCGGCGATGCATTAGGACACCTTCGGCTGTTGTTGCCAGTGACACTTCCGCGATGCTGCTGTCAAGTGCTCAGATGGAACGGAGAAAACACATTCCATTTTGTACTTTTTGCATTGCAAGCCAAATAACAGACACGAAATATATCACACTCTTTTAGTGCTCAGGGAAAATTTATGATGACGCAATTATTGCAAGCTTTCTCATTAGCCTTAGAATTATATTCTGCGGTTTTGTGAGAGCCGAGCATCCTTAATTAAGAATCGTCTGTAATTATACAGTATCAATTCACGTCCTCGTACTAATTAGAATAGAGTAAAGTAGGAACTGATATCATGGCTTCCTTGTGCGTACGCTATGAAAATCAAACAGGAGACTGAAATTTGCCGCGAGCTTTTGCCCCATTTTATCGATCACTATTGCAACAAGATTGCTATCTGCTGCCGTTCAAAAGTACATATTCCGCACGATTGCACACACGAGATGCCGTAATTGCAGCGTTTTGTGCGAGCGTGTCGCGCAAATTATTGCCACAATTAGTTGTAATTGAAACGATCCTCTCGCTCACTTATGGCTCCCGAGTTATCTAACTTCACAAATTGCCTCGCGTCGGGACTTGGTACAATGCATGCGGGGCACACTCATTTATGAGAGCGGCGTCCCTTGCGAGCTAAGTTTATGCTCGGGTGGCGCGTGAACTGCGAAACTTGACCGAAGGCGGCGGCTGTGGTGACCGGGCCAAGAAGACAAAACAGTTTGCGCCGAGGTGGTGCTTGGTGTGGCGGCGGCACTCGCTCGCACACCGCGTCGTTTGTCAGGGCTGCATGCCAGAAGATTTGCCAGAAAGCCGTGCATTTATGACAGTAAATGTTGAGTTATGGCCGAGCCGAGAGTAGCGACACAGACTTGGAAATTACGCGCGCCGACCAAGTTGCCCCGCCTGGCGTGATTTCATGCAGAATAAGCACACGCCCGCCCTGTCCTGCTTCAATGGACACTTTTCCGACCGAGAACACACTCTAAAGAGGCGTGAAACGTACATTATCCCTCGTGACGCATGATCCTGCAGTAATCTCACACTCACTTTCTATCCTCGGGCCTATGCTGTTTTTAATCGCAGCATCAGCAAATCTCTTTACATAAAATTTTAGATTCATATCTGCCGGTTTTTTGGATGGTTCTGATTGTAACCGTTGCACACTGTGGAATTCATTACTTATATTTATCTTCCATAACGTCTAATCTTTGGATATTTGGGGAGTAAAAATAATTTTTTGGGGGTATATTTAATTCAACTTTTGCACCTGTCTAAATCCTTTTAATTTACTACCAAAATTTTTAATAATTCTCGTTCTTAACAAACTATAGTTCACAGAACGCGTACTAAAATTTTGGCCAGTTATAATTTGACACTCCTATACATAGAAATTTTAGCTACTTTTCATCGGTTGAAAATATTAAAACACCAATCTTTACATTCACCATTTAAACTGTTTATTTTAAAATGCAAAAAATATTACGTGCTGTAAATATACATATAATAAATAATACCGGAATAAATTTGCAAGACAGCTAGCATACATTACATGTAAATTGTCAAGTCACTAAACTACTTTAATACAATCAAAACTGCTACGCTATATTTTAAGCCTGGATATTTTACCATTCATAATTTAACTTAAGGCAAAGCGTAAAAAATAAAGAATTTCGCTTTCTGTTTACCATAAGTGATATTTCAAAGGCATCTGAAGTCTTGAATCGAATGCCAGAATGTAAGTAACTAAGCTGCATGTATGAAATTCTACTGAACTCTGGAATTTAGGTGTGAAGATATAGGGTCTCGCAGGCAGACTGAGTCTGGATTTGCGAGGAGCATCTCTGAGACCGTTCTCTCACTCGCACGCGCCAAATATATAGCATGTATGTTTCAGCCACTTGGAAAGACGATTGTTGAGTATTGCTCTCGTGGGACTCATTGTTATGCCTTGTAGTGTATATGTGTGTCTGCGTCTTGCGAGTTGGCAAGAAGGTTGCTGGAGAGTAGTCTAATGTCGCCATAAGCGGCATGCATCTAGATTAGATTTAACGCCGAGACAGTAAATTAGGGCCTCTGCACGTGTGCATGTGCGGATCGAATGCGCTGCTGCGTCATCAATTTTCTTAATTGACTCCATGAAATTTAATGAGCTCAAGACCATTATCGGTCTGGGCTGGTAATTTTGTTAGCTTCACAGATACGTTTGCAAGAACGTTATTGGCTCAGGAAAACAGTTGCATGGAGAGGAGAAAGACTAGGTGAAGTATGGAGCACTTTGTATAATTGCCGATGAATTGGATAGCTTGGGGATTTTGGAACGATAATACTATTGGTTGATACAATAAAAAATAATTTGGTCAACTTCAACCCTTAACACGAATTATAGCAAAAAAACTTTAATTTTGAGATAAGGATTTCGCGCCTTTGCTCAGTTAGGGTAATGAGGTGCGGTGTTTATATGGTCGGGTCAGAATCACCGCAGCACCAGAACATATAGCAAATCTTGACGAGTGGGCCACGCCTGCGACTATTGGGGCCTGGGGAACTGTTAAGACCGTGAGTTCTACTGTCAAGTAAGTGCCCCTTTGGAACTCGCACAAGACCAGCATTCAAGCCAAGCGATGCAGTCTTCGTGGCTGCGAAAACTGCCTTTCGCGCTGGGCTGGCTCCAGGCGAGACAAAGAATCTGCGAATAGTCTCGAGGAACTTGCCACTTTTTTGGTAATCCACTTTAAAAATTGTTTTTCATGCGGTATGGTGCGAGCCGAGCCAAAGTCGGCTTTTTGCAACCAGTGCCCCTGCCGTTTCCAGCAGGGTATGCAACCGGCCGGACATCCGCGTTTAGCGCGATGCCTACAATAAAATTTATTTTGAAAGTTTTTACTACCAGTTAGGATTTATGGAGCCATCCTCAGTCGAATGGCGTGTAATTATTTTAAATTTTATGCTGCAGCGTGAGAGGCGCGCGCTTTTACTGTTTCGGCGATGTCTGGACAAGACAACAGCAGTGATTTTTTGTCGCTGCTCCCGCTCTCTATTCAGGCTGTCGGAATAATGATAACTTTTCTACAGCGGCGTACAATTTATGGCTCGACTATGATAATTTCCTCAGCCACTCGAACTAGGCCATTTTCCCATACTCAGAGAGCGCAAAGTGCAGTCCTCTTTTGTTCCAAATGAATTTATTTCTCACTCGACAATCATAAATAAATATTCAAAATTTGCTCTCGTTAGGCATTGCAACAATTTTAATTAATAATTTCCTCAACATCTTTTTCCACTGCGATTGAATAAAGAATGTGCTTATAATTTTTTTCTTGGAATTCATTAATGTTGAGCAAATATGTATGTATATTGTTTCCACGAGTTGGGAAGCATGTTTTGTTGTGTATCAATGTCATTTGCGATCGCGCAAAAATTCCCCACTATTTCATTCCGGCAGGGCAATTTTTCAGTGGCACACAGACAGTGGGCAAATGATTAATTCAACTTTTCATCTCCCAGCGTCAGTGCGAAACTCAAGCTGACGCGGTCTCGTCCGATAATTTAAAGGGCCAACAACATTTTTTCGAAACGGGCGCTCAGCGCACACAATTCAGTTGTCTGTCGTATGTTTTTACGATTGCAAAACTTCAAATGTAATTTCCAGTGGTCAAAAACAGGAAAAAACACGGTGGGGCAAAGGTTGGACGCAATACATTTCTCTCTTTTTTCCCGGGATATTTTGATTACCACCGAATTGCGGCAAACCAAATATGCACCCGGTTGTTGTTGTTGGTGCCGCCGCCGCTGCTGTTGCTAGCGTGTGCGGTGCGTGTCTCAGAATCAACATTGCCGCGCAAAGTCTCCAGAGAAATCAACAACACGGACGCAAACTGGGTGGAAGAAGCAGCGAAATAGAGGCCGTCCCGTGTTTTGTGTCTAGACCCGACCAGCCAGCCGGCACACATGTGTGCCTGCAAACCTCATAAAATATTCATTGCAAAACAATTCAATTTAACTTTATTTAAAGCGCATTAACAGCTGGCATTATTCATGAGGCATAGGCAGATTTCTATCGATGACGCCTTCTGGGCAACGCTACACAGCCGCCGCGCCAACATTAATTTCATACACGTCCAACGTGTATTGTGCCCTCGCCGCTCCTGCATTAATTTGTCCAAGTCCCTGTTTGAGCCGCAAACACTGCAATTGCAGCGCTTATTTGCTTCTGAGCGTTCCGCTTGCAGCTCTTATTGAAATTTAAATTCGCTATGTAGAGTGGAACTGTTTGTTTTGAAAACTTTAACTAAAGTAATATCCAACGCGTCGTAATGCCATAATGGAATTGAAACTTTAATGAAAAGATAGCTGAAAAGTATACTTTCTATCAAATGAAAGAGCCAAGGTGCATTCAAAGTTGATTATATTGTTAAGGTGGCATTGTTAGAAATCCCTACGCTCAGGTCGAAAGAAAAATTAATGTTTTTAGGACTTAGCTGCAACACGTGCGATCATACTCTTATTAACTACTAAAGCAATGCTGCCGATGCTATTAGGCTTAAGGATTTTGCCAACTGCTAGCTAATAGGGCTTGAAATTTTCAAAGGGGATATATATTGATGAAATAGAGTGGCAAATAATTAACTTCTTGTCACTGTGTTCTTTTAGAAAAGCATTCTTTGTTCTGAAAACTCTATGTATCAGTATGATGTAACAACTAGTTGAAGGTTTATGATAACGAAATTAGAGAACACACGTAAATGAAAAAATAAATGAATTTTTAATTATTTATTAAACAAACTCTTTCATGAGGAGCAGGGACCTTGGAAGTTACGCATTTTGCAGTAGTATGATACGATGATTGTCTTAAGCTATCTAAATATACATTTTTTTTAACCATCTTCTTAAACCACCACGTTTTGTTTGCATCCACTCTCTGTTCCCCAAAGTGAAAAATACTGTTTTTAACGATCGGATTAAGGCAATCTAAAGCCGATTTTCAAAAGTTGCAAAGTCAAATTTGCCGAAAGCAGCAGTTATCAGAGGCGGCTGGCAAACTTTTAAGCCCCGAAGACTATCAATATCTGATTATCATAATACCCTGGCTGCGTGTGTGCTTGCGAGCGGGTCCGCTAAGGGAAGGCGGCTCGGCTAATATCCACTCAACTTCTCTCATTTGAATACAGGCGGCGAGAGTGCTATCGGCGGAAGCAGGTTGATTTAGCCTCAAAGTCTCGCCGCCTTTGTTCCCGGGTGCCCTGCGACCTGCGAGGACGTCTTTGTTGTTGCATAAAAACAAAAGGCCCGCCGGGGTCACGATTTACGAGACGCTCTTGTGCGTGAGTTAGCCTTCTCTGCTATCAAGCGGCCCGAATCTTTACAAGTAATTTATTCGACCAACTTTCGCCACCTTTTTGCTCCTTTTTCACCAATCCTACCGGCGCTCCATTCCGAGTGAGGGACGGAACCAGCTCCCTCTTCTAATATCGCTTGCGAATTAAATTATTTTCGCAGGCAAAAAGCGCTGGGCGTAATTAACTGCAGCACACGTAGCTGTGACCTCGTTCTTTTCTTCCTTCCTTCCCGGTAGAAACTTTTTCGACGGCCGTTTTTTCCGGCCGCTGTAGCACTCACGCAGGAATTGCTCGGCGAGATTTCATCGCACTGCTGCCTCGGAAAGACTAATTATGTGGAGAGGCAGCAGGCTAAATGAGCCTGCCGACCGTTTTTGCTGCAAATCCGTCCATGAAGCGACGAGTTGCCACTATGCAAGCGAAAATAGAGGGCAAACTTTGGCTAGTCTTTGCTTGCAAATTAAAATGACTAACTGCAGAGTACATCAGAAAATTGTTTCTTCCTTCCCAGTCTCCGAAAAATATAAAAAATCCACGCTGTAAGCTATGAGCTATGGTAATTTTCTCAAATATTTCCTGGCCTGAATAAACAGGATAAAAATTTACCTCGAGAATTTGCCAAAGTTAATTCGGGAATTTCCTAAAAGACATCTGAATTTTCCAGATTATAGCCTATTGCATCTTGAATTAATTTGAAAATTTGTAATTAAACATGTTACTCTCTGTGATAAGATAAGAACAATTCCTATTTCAACCTGCGTTAAATTAAATGAACAGATCAATACAACATCTCATGCATAAGAATTTAGCTACACATTCTTGCTGTTATTGTGGGCTTTGCCAATTGCACTGGCGGGGCTCCAGAGACGATTTTGGTATATGCGACACAGTTTGAAGAAACAGTCTAAAATAAAATATAACGTTGGCCTGTATCAGTGGGGGATTCTTGCAAAAAGACGCTTAAATAAACTTACCACATCTGAAATTGCCAACAAACATTTTATCAGTGGGTTTCTAGGTACATAGTAGCTATAGTACTTTCCCAATGATTTAACCTAGATTTATTAGAATTTAGCGTTGCAATTATCAAGGAAATTCTGCAGAAACCAAACAGAAAAGAACGTAAAAATGACATGCAAAACTGATTCCCTTCACAACACTCACTCACTTCACAAATTCGACAAATTTTGAGGACTCTCTGCTTTAATAATCTCATAATACGCTGCGTTGATTGGGTTTCAAAATCTTTATTCCCTCTCCTCATTCATTTGGGCAAAGCTCTTAAATCGTTCGGGCTAATACCTCTAGCCTTTCAAGTAATATCATTTGGGCAACTTCCGGTCGTTTAATTCAGGCAAAATAATTCCGGGCTACGTACTGACCACCAAAATAATTAAACCATTTATTTGGCTCTTAGAACGCTGTTGCGGTGCCTTTAAAATTTCCAGAATGAAGAAACGAACTAAGTGCGCTAATTGTTAAGCACGATAAATTTCCGTCAGCGCGCGCGAATCTCTCGGCTCTGGTTGACAAATAAACAGCAGCAATTGAGAAAAAGCTGACCAACGAGGAAAAGCAAGATAGAAAGGCATTCTTCTTTTTCTTTTCCAGGCTGGGCCTCTTATTTCATTTTGTGCTGGCTGGGCCGACGGCCGTGGCGAGCGTATAGTGGCATCGTTATCCATCAGTGTCAGAGGGCGCGAGATGTAGAATAGCGTCTCGGGTTTAGGAGGCCGCGCGCGCTGCACAAAATATGGCCTGCGAGGAGATTTATCTGCGGCAAGATTAATTAGATTAGAGTGTGTGTCCACAAGAAGACAAAAATTTCTCCCGCCCGCTGTTGAGGTTGCAGCTTTTCTTGCAGAAAGCGCGCATTTTTTTTGCCAGCCGCAACAGATTTTCACTTTTTGCCGCCATAAATCCGTATTGTGGCGTGGTATATAATATGCGGATGGGCAAAAAATTGCCGCCGCACCAAGCAGGAAATTCAAATGGAGCCCCGTAGGCGGTGCAGCCCTTTTTGCGAGCAGTGCCAAATGGAATTCTGGGCAAAACAGCTGCTCAAGTGGTTTGCCGTAATGAGCGTCGATTAGAATGCACGCCGCCTGGGGTATGCGGAATAAATAAAATATGCGCCTCCGCTGGCGGCCAGCTCCCACAGGGGTTGCGAAAAAATTGTAGTTTAAGCAATTTAACTTGTATTCTTATTTAATTTCGCAAAAAAAATTACTTGCACGCAATAATTATGCTTTCTGAGTCTTGAGCGTTAGCGATAAATGAAACTTTTATTCAATTCAATGTCAATCATATCATGAGGAAACCCCCTTATGCTAAATCTATCCCTTCGATGAATCCGTTTTCACTTGACATAGACTTGGATCACATTCCTTTCCAAGTACAAATTTTATGACTCAAACTCTTCTCTCTGGCAGATAGGAGAAATTTACACAGGAATGGCGGCGACTGACGAGAAAATTGAAAAAGAAACGAGTTGCAGAGAGCGAAGGAACAAAGGCGAATTACACGCGCGGCTCTTCGCTGTTAATGTAATTCATAGCTTCGAAGGCTTGGCAAAATAATAACACTTGTATTTTGCATTAGTTTGTATCCGCAGCTAGCTGGCGCATCAAAAGTTTCTTCGCGCTCGCTGTCGTGGCTTAAGCTGCCGGGATTGAGGAAAGAGTGCTGCTGGCTGCTTATGCTCATAGCGCCACTCTTAAAGCGGATAAAATCTTTGTGCGAGAAGAAATTCCTGAATTCTTGGTCGTCACACTCCCAGGGGAGCTTAAGCATTGCGACAAAAACAAAAGAGATATGAATATCGGCCTGCAGAGGCAAGATACATAAATAGTTAATAAATATTATAAGCAAATAATAACATTAATTGAGTTGCGGTCTAGCATAATATATTCAAAGGAAAATCCTAAAGTTAAGTCATCTGATGTCAAAAATACAAAATAAAAGTGAAAAGTTAGTACATCCCCTTGTCTTGGTCTTAGTTTTGAGGTAAAAACATTAAAACTTATAAAATTATTTTTGGTGTTTTTTTAACTTTTGTAAAGCCCCAGAATGTTATATCATACAGTACTTTTATTGTTTAAAGATACGCACTACATAAAGTACATAGGTATTAAACAGTATGAGTTGCAATCCAGTCAATGTAAGAAGAAACTTGAGTGAATATTGATGGCAAGGTGGATTCACAGGCAATTGAGTAAGAGACAATACCCAGTTGAACGCCATCTACTATCAATGGTCCGCCATTGTCGCCCTTTGAAAATCACAATTAAACGAATGTAAATCAAGCATAAAAAACAGGTTACGTAGCAGTGTCCAATGTTGCCTTCAGAAGTCCCGGCGCAAATCATATTTGCAGGATCAGTCAGCATGGAACAGTTGGAATCATCAATTGTCGATATTGTTGCTGCTTTCAAAAACTGCACGGTAGATGTATTTGGCTAGAAAATCGAGTTGAATTTTTATTTTTAGTGGTTTAAAAATACTTTTTATTTGATAATTATATTGTAGCATGCCATTGGCGTATAATTAATTTGATTATTATTAGATACTTACCGTTTCTTGTCCCCAACCAAGTACTGTAGCTGGCAATCCCTCCTGGACTTCAAACCCAGTCTGTGGCAGAGAAACTGGAGCCCATTTGAAAGGATCCGTAAAGTCAAAAGGTGGATCCACCTACAAACTTAAACGTGCTACTTCATTCTTCAACTGAAAAAGTAGCTACCTTAATGACAGCGATGTCAAAGCCACCTAGAAAATAATCTTCATGCACTTCAACTTGGATCGGCAGGTGAGTCCTTCCACCCGACTCCAAGTCAACAGATCCAGAATAAAGGAAATGATCATTTAAGAAGTTTGGCCTACAGAACACTATTATCTGCGATAAAAAATATTGCCTTGTTTTTACCCAATAATGCAACCGCCTGCTGTTAAAGCCCAATTTTCACTCAATATGGTGGCCCCACAGATGTGCTTTGAGCTATTATCAACCGGATTCACATAGTGTAAAGAAACCTGCCGGATATAAATGTACAAATTTTTTTTAAATACAACCTAAACTTACCATAAATGGATACTGTCCTTGAGGAGCATCAGAACCACCCGCAATTCGTGGGTCTACAAGTTGTCCTGTGTGATTAAAATTAAGTTTTAGTTAATTTACCACAAAAATTATGAACCTTCAACACGGACTATCACAAGAGCAACCACAGCAATAAGAAATTGACCGGTATAAGACATGTTTTAACTTGAATTTTTTGAGTCGGCGTGTGGTAACTTAATGACTAATCCGAAACATTTAAGGATCTAAACCAGGTCTTATCTTGATTAACTTTATCTATTTCTGATAATATGAATCAGAACACTCAGATCGGGTGACCAGTTGCCGTGCGCACTTTTAGTAAAGGTCGATGAGGAGAGTGCTGAGCATAGTCATCCGATTCAATTTGACAACACGGAAAAAGGGAAAACGGCGAAATATTTTCATGAGATGGGAGCAAGCGAGAAAGAGCGAGTGAGAAGGGCTATCACCATTACTATTTACTGCACCGGCTCATGCACGACTTGAATATCAAAAAGAGAAGCGGTTCTTTGATAAAGAATGAAACTCGGCTCCCCTTTTGAAGGCAACGGTTATTGCTGGCGCGGGCTGAAGAAGCACTGTGTGTCTCTCTCGCTCTCTGACTGCCAAGGGGCCACCTTATCACGCCCGCCCCTTCAATTTTTCCACAAATTTCGTGTCAAAATCGTTGAAAATCTCCGCGCTCAGGCCCCTTGTGGGTCGCCATAAATTGCGCAAACTGGATAGCAGTCGGCTTTATTACTTCATTGTGTTCGATATGAAGAGCGTGTACTTTGCCGTGAGTCCAGCAAGCAGACAGTATTGGCTTCCGTGCTCAAAATATAGCCAAAAAAGCATTTTTCACTGCAATTAATCAAGTTTGATCGGGAAACAGTCGTATAGAAAGTCAACATTGTGAAATAACTAGAAATTATTCACGCTTCGTGCAAAATATATGCGCTACAAAAGGCTTTCCGTATTTTTTTGTGACCAAATTTTCTAAATTGGGGCTCCTTTTTTGGCTGACAGTGCTTGGTTCCCGGAGATTGCTGCAGGTAACAACAGTAATGAGCTCGCGAGTAGCAGGTGCATAATTATAGAATTTTCTTGACTGTGTGTTGCCATTGTTTGGCTCATGACCTGGGGACTAGGTCGGCCAATTAGTAGCGCAGACAGGGCAAAAATACACAGCCGAAACAAACGCACGCGCGCCCACCAGGTGATTCTTCTCGTCCCTTTCGGCAAATACTCTTTTAATTGTTCACGCTAACTTGAACAGAAATAACAAAATGTGGGGGCACAAAAGCTCATTATTCCGGCTCTTCTGCCTCAAATGCTGGCCGTCAACCACTTCCAATTATTTCGTGAGTCTTTGTCAGCAAATTTGTTTATTTTCACACTTTTATAAAACACAAAAGCAATTTTTAACCGTAAACGAATCAGCTGCAACCTGTCGGGCTCACGTGCAAAGCAGGTTGCATACATTTAAATTTTATATTTTCATTTCATGATTTAGTTCGACCTTGTTTTCCTCTGGAAAAACAAGAGATACTGATAGATTTTGATCCTTCTTTGCATAAATTTACATGGTTTATCAATCAATTGAAAGGGAAAATGAGCTATAAGAATCATATGTTGCAACAAAAAGTGACTCTACACCTTTTTCGATTCAGATGTACTCTTGTTTATTCCTCATAAACACGTTATAAACAATTGAAAAGATAAAATAAGTGATAAAAACGACACATAGCACATTAGGGCATACAATTGCAGAAATGGCAATTTATCAAAATAGTTGTAATGGAGCTCGTTTCTTATAGATTTTTTTACAACAGCGGATACATGTTGAAGAATCCATTCTTGCCCACCCGAAAAAACTTCTGAAATCGTTAACTTTCTATGAATGAAATCTTTATTAAGTGACCGCTTCTCACTAGATGTGTTTTTTTATCCTTGGTTGCCAAGAATAATTTATCATTGCACAAGTATTGAGTTTCGTATATTATTGGTTTTCGCATCGATTTAATTGCCTATTTTATTCCACTATTTATAGTGAAATATATTTTATACAAGTTTCCTGAAATAGCATAGGTACATTGTAAACACTGAGTGTAAAATAAACAAAGAAAAATTACGAATATCACCGTTCACCGCTCGTTTTGACCTTGGTGGCTTAAACAGGGTAAAATTGTTCTTATCACAGTCAAGGAAATGAAGTTCATTGGTATATCACAGAATTGGCACTCACAGTCCATACTCCCGCAGGAGTGAAAAATTTACAGATTAACTAGTGAAACCCGTAACAAGCGTGTGTCGCGAACATGGGCCTCTTGAACTTTTCTATGAATTGATTTAAAAAATGACATTAAATAAAACATAGTTAATTTGCAAGTTTTAAAAAATTGTTTCGGTTAGGACCAAGTATACCTTGCACGTCAAAACACAAGTAGAGATTTCTTTGGTCTCTTCTCTGCAGCAAAAAATGCCTATTCTGGTTGAATTTGAATAAAGCCCAGATAAACGCAGAAGAGAAAAATATATGCATAGAAACTACGTCAGGCGGACGTGCTCTTGCTCACGCAGACGAAACTTATCTTGGTGTTTTGTTGGGAACATGGGAAACATTATGCAATTTCCAGCGGCGGAGAGAAAAAAATCAGTCAGAGTAGAGAGCTGGTGCCGACTTATTCCAAAACCATTATCAATTTATGGATTGACGGCGCGCGGGATGGCTGGTTAGTTGTTGTGCTGCAGTGCCATCGGCGCGCGATGATGGGCCGAGGGCCAAGAAAAAGCGTTGCCAGCTAGCGTCAGAATGGGGAGAAGCACAAGATTTCTCTTCCAGTTAACATCATTTTTCATCAAATATATAGACGCACACGCACCCGTTTCCGAACTTAAGAACGCCCATAAAGATTTAAGGACGCGGCCGCTTGGAGCTGGCGAACACAAGAGCGACGACTTCACTTAACAGGCCCAGCCGAAGCCGCAGCACTCCGCGTTTTGCGCCATTTTTTCCTGCTGACTTTCAATTTGGTTTGCATGTCATGAGAAATTATTGCGATTTTAATTCATTCGCGTTTGGTCTTTTTACCCTGTATACGGCTCGCTCTAGCACATAAACCATTTGAAGATTGTTTCTTTTTACTGTCGCATTTACGGCTCGGAATCTGCTCATGACGTGGGCGAGTGCTGCAGTGTGTCAGGATTGCTGCTCGGCCAGATATGAAAAGTCGCTCGCAAAACTTTTCTGGCGAACGGAAAATTGCGGATTGTTTTGCGATGCACTGCTGATTGCAGTTCACAAAGAAGAAATGTATGAATGCGCTTGGTTAGCTTGTGAGCTTGTTTGTTTGTCCCAACTTTCTCGCTCTGATTGATAATGGCGTGGAAAAGTTGGATGTTTGCTCATTTTGCTTTAGAGTTATATTCATAGCTACAATATTGTTGCAAAAAAGCTCGTTTCGCATACAAAATCCTTTTCTATCTTTGGGAGACTTGAGATTGCAATTTCATTTCGTTTTTTTCTACCGGAGATTCTGGATTTTAAATTCTTTTTCTTTGGACCGAAACAGTTTTTCCTGCCATTATTGTTAACTCTTGTTTAGTCAGTACACTTCAAGGATGAATAAACGCCATACTAATAATTGTTAGGTTCAATTTAATGTTTGCAAATTTAGCTTAAAAAATGAAATATTTTCAAATTGTGTGTCTTCTTCACTTATGTATTTATTTTTTAACTCTTTTTGAAAAATAAAATTGCTTATGAGAAAGATATTTGGTATAAGGTGATTTTAACATAAAAAACTTTCAATTTAAAATCAGAATTTCATTTTTCATAGATAATTTATTGTTGATAGTCATGTAAAGAGCTTTTAAAAATAGTTGATCGATTAAAACTCCCAAGTTTATCGAATTTAACCATATCCTGGTAAAATGGAAGCATAGCAATGGGCAATTAATTATTCCATCTACAAAATAACACAAAAATCTTTCAATTTTCTGTGATGAATGAATAAACAGGTCTAAGATGGTCTTTAAAGCTAAGATCTTTTTAGTTGCTAGTTTAATTTTCTTTATAATTCAAGTGGCTACAAGGTATTTAGAAATCACAGAGCAAAGACATACTCAGAGGAAAATTGTAATGAAAGTCCAGAAAAACACAAGTTGAGAAATTGACCCCCTTCTCTGATTCTTAGGATAAAGGATGAAGTGCTTGATGTTGAAACAACAAAGAACTCGTTAATAAGAGACGGAGAAATTTAATTACCAACTGCGCAGTTTGCGTTAATTTCATACTATATATACTTCAGACTCGTGTTACACGGCTGCATGAGCTTAAATTGCTAATAAAGATAGTGTATGAACCGATTTTGTATGGATTCAGATCTAGTTGCGCAATGATCCACTCTGGTGAACTTTTGAAAGCACTGGCTGCCTAGCACAAAACAATAACAACACGACCCCTCTCGAGGCTAACGGTCACTGATTCTGATTGAGTGCACACGTTGACAAAGGGTGATTATATACATTCACATAGACGACATAGACAGTGCATGCAACATGTATAGGTGCAGCTCACAGCAGGACAGTGAGGGAGGCGAGCGGCGCCGTCATTCAAAGAAAAGCAAGTCTTTGGCCCAATTAGTGTGACTGTTTTGCATTGTGCCATCTCGTTAATTGATGGGGCAACAGGAAAAACGCACTTAGCGTACGACTGTCTGCCGCGGATTATAGAAAGCTTTTTATGTTATGCAAGAGCGAGTGGCCGAGGGGCATTGTATCGGCGTTCGCCTGACTGATGGACCCCACCAACTGCCGCCGCCATCGCCGGATTCGGAATTAATAACTTGAGCGGGCGGAAAACGCACGTATTTTCCCCAGCAATGGCGTTCGGATGTTTGCCTTCTCATCTTCCTGCACTGCGAACAGTTGAGACGCACTTAATTCGGTGGCGGCGAGGAAAAAATGCATATTCCTTTTCGTTTGTGCGTTGAGTGAATAATTTTTTGTTGCTGTTTCATCAATCTTGAGCAGCGAGAAGAAAGAAATGAAGAAAAAGGGTCGGTGTGGAGAAGAAGTGGAGTAATTCAAATAAGAGTAATTTATGTTGCACTGAATCATAAATCAAGTCCGCTTCCATTTGACGGCGACTCTGAATGGAACAGAGAGAGGAAGAGAAAAAGAAATAAGAATTCACCTCGCGGCTGCTTGCTGCGTGATTTTTTTAATGTGATGGATCTCGAGCACAATCCATGCACTGCTGCGATGGCCAAATCGCGTTATACATATTTTAATCAGGACTAATCACATTAACGCCATTAAACTGAGAACCGCTGGGTTTCATTCCGCTAAGTGGGTGGGGACGAAAACCGCAGCGAATTCTCTGCTGCTGCGCGTACTGAAATTAAGATGCTGCACAAGACGAACGACGAGTCTCTCTCTTCTCAACACTCCAGGCGCCTTAATACACTTTGAATTATTTCAAAATCTAATTTTCGCTCTCGACAGAACACTCCCTGGCGCGCGAAATTATTTTATTTCGCCGTCTCGTACCCTCCCATTTCCTTCCACACCCACTCCTTCACTGAGTGAGAGCAATTCTTAAGACCCCTCACATTAATTGAGACTATTGAGGGCGGTGAAATCGGAGCCAAGATTTTTAGACTGTTGCTCGCAATGCTATAATTTGAACAGAAAAAAATTGGTTGCTGTTTTTTTTTTTTGCTCTTTTTATCCCTGTCCGAGGACCGGGAAGGGCGCGCACTGCACTAGCACGAATGCTGAAACCCGGGTCCCAATAACACCGCGAACGGATAACATGGGCGCACCAGGCCGCACAGGGACCCAGCCCACTCAAGGGCCACTTGCCTCCGCGCCGAGAACTGCATTGAAACGCTAGGACATTCGTCCCGTGAAGCCAAATCACGCATGCTGGAAAGGTGCAAACCAGCAAGTAGCGAGTCGGCGCCAGTGCGCCTCCCAGCCCGTCGAGCAATTTGAGCAATTCGAGTCACTAAACTAACCACTTTTTGCCATCTCTGACATTGGGTAGCCAGTATTAGATCTCAGAACTGCTCAAATACCTCCCATTGCTTTGACACTCCTGAGAATGCCTTAACAATGCGAGCCAACGGGCTGGTTTCAAATAAATTGATATTACACGTACAGCAAGAACATGCATGGATCAGCATATAAATTTCGTGTTGTTCGCCTTTTGCGTTTTGATAAATTATTCTGCTCTAAATATTGTGTTAGGAAACGGAATTGTTGATTTTCCCTCATGTTCTACCGCAAAATACCTTCGTTTGATCAAGGGCAAGTTGCTGCTGTTTAATCATCGTCGCCGAGTAACTGTGATTAGGATCAAGCTAATAACGGATGCTGAAAGTGGTCTTCTTGAGTTGAGCACGCCGATCGCTTTCTGTCAAAAGGTAATCCGGGGGAAATGTCTCTTTACATTTAAATGAGTTGTTCAGTTCAGGCGTCGCGGGTACGGAGAAAAGGCGAAGGATCGATATCTCATTTCACACCATCTACACTCATTTCCATTTCGGATACATGACACGATTGATCTCTTTACTGCTATTGAGAAACCATGGTCGCGATTTTTCCATTAAAACTGCTGCTTTGCCAATAGCGGCTGGAAAAACACTGCACGAACAGAGAGGCAGAGCAGCTCGAGCGCCGTCCGCCCTTGTCACATTTTCCTCCCCGATACGCAATATCGGCGGCGCGCCAGCAAGGTGAAATAGACCCTCGGGTGCGGCAAAACGAAGGAAAGAGTGCATGTGTGTGCGTTCCGGGGGAAATTGACAATGAATATTGCTGCTTTTTGATTGTTACAAATTGAAACTGTCAATTGCAGAGCAAGAGTACGTGTGTCTATATGTTTGAGAGAGAGAACTCAGTTCGAGAAACAGGTCGACGCCTAACTTTCCACGCAATGAAAAGCGAACAAGAACAGTTGGCGCCTTCCTGCAAAAAAGCAGATCCCGTCGTGTGCCATGAATGCCTTCTGAAATTCAGTCAACCAGCCAGACTGACGAGCCGATATATCACTGTAAAATGTGCTCTCGATGGTTTTGCCTGCGGAGCCGTTGAACGATGTGAAATTGGCGACGTGTTTGCAACTCGTTTTGTGATCGATGTATGCCCTGTGACCGGGAAATATGTTCGTGTTTATTTAGGCGCCGACGATCTGATTCGAGCAATTTGCATTAATAAAAGTGTGTGATATTTGAAACAACAAACGCTTGTAACATTGGAATCAATTATATCGTCTACGTTTACGTGGCTCTGTGGCCTGCGGCAAAACATGAAATGTTTTTCAGCAACTTTCATTCAAAGGGCGCTGGTGTGTTGGCAAATTAAATGGGGGAGCGGCAAACGTTTCGATCGGAATTAATTGGTATTTTGATGTTTTGTGTATTGAATAATCATGAAAAAATACGATTATCAAACATTTTTAGGTCATATGCTCATTTCCATTTTGCTGTTTTGTCAATTACAAAATTTAATTTTTCTTTCTGTCACTGTCATATATTTTTTTTCTAGATTTTAAACTGAGCTCTGAAACAAATCTTATGGGAATCTTGACTTTTTTGGATTCAAAGATTTCTAGTGAACAAATAATTACTAGATATCATTTTGCACGGGTGATGAAAATGACGCAAAATAAATCATCCCTTGTCTTGTCTGTGCGTTTCTCTTCCCTTCCTCCATGCTGTGTGATTGATAAAATGCGGTCTACAGTATCAATTGGACTGATGCATATTTAAAAAGATTGCTCTCTGCGTCCCAAGAGGCGGTTACAATATTACGCCGCGCTGAAAAGGAGAGTGAATACTAGTGTACACACAATATCACACACAGAAACTCCATTCGTCCGACGCAGGCACTCTTTTTATCAGGCGTATTATTTTTACCGCGCGCCAACGCACAACAAAGAGGTGTCTCGCGTGATACTTCTAATAATAAAATCGTATCATAGTGGGTGGTCGCGCGCGAGTAATTTATCATCTTCGCGTAGCACTACTGTGTTTATACGTATATAAATGCATAATAAGTCCATTAATGATAGCCGCTCGGCATTGTGTGTTGATACGCCAGCTGCTTTCATTGCCGCGGCAGCAGTTCGACCAAATTAATTTTGTTTCTGCCTCTTTTTTCATATTGTGTGCCTCGCGCACCCGACGCAGCGCCTCCAACCCTTTTCCTCGCCGCAGCTTTTTTGTGTTCAACTCGTCGGCTCCGGGTAGTTAGTACTAGTTCAAAAGTGGAGGTGTAACTTTCCTTTTTGCCTCTTATCTCGTCTGCAGCCCTCATTAAAGCTGAGCCACGGGCAAACCGCGCTAATTTGATTGTCAAGACCTCTCGTAGCTCCCACAGTGCAATAATTCTGCTCGACATGTGGCCTCCATGTAGCTTCTCTAACGCAATGAATTAAATTTATTCTACTCATCTAGTTAGTTATTTTAATGTGGAATCATTTTCATTTAAGGTTACTTTTGAAACAAACTTGGAAAGTTAATAATTGAACACTGCTTACATCCTATTTTAATATAGATCGACTTTAGAAGCAAAATGAAAAAATCTAAAACGTTCAATATTCATATAACCTACGAGGAACATAACGGATAGTTTCTTGGAAATATATGTATTTTTTTAATTATATTCTTTGCGTTATATTGGTATGCAGAAAGATAGGATGGTTTAACCATAAACTGGAATACCCAGAATACCTAATCATTTTGAAGCAAGTTTAAAATAATATCCATAAACTTTGATATAGCAATTGAGGAGTTTTTTGTAACATTTTTTTTTGAACCTCTACTTAACACATCTCGTGGGCTAGGAACTCACTGAGTTCCAATAGCACCGCTGAGTGGGCAACAGCGAGTGGCCGCAGAGGAGCTTGGGCACAATGTGGCCGCATCTTTTCGCCTCCCCGCACTGAGATCTTTTATTAAAATTCCAGATATTTTTCTAAAAGCCGCTGGAAAAGTGCAAAAACCAGCAAGTGGTGAGCCGGCACCGGTGCATCTCCTGGACTGATGAGCATTTCGAGTAACTGACTAACCACCTTTTGCTATATCTAACATTAGGCAGCCAGAAGATCCCAGATTTCCTTGGCACTGTTACCAGTAGGCTGTGGTTAAAATATTTTGACATAAATCTGATTTTTCTGTAGCATTTATTTTGAAAAAGGTTTCATCCTATTTACATGTATTGTTAGGGGTTGCTCGTGATTTATAAGAGACAATCGTAGCGTTCTTGCCGGTGAAACAAAAAAGATTTATGAAACAGAGGGAGAATCTCCAGTTCATTCTTAATGAGACGTAGCAAAGCACCAAGTCCGAGAGCATTGTGCAGAGAGATATCTTCAAATTGAATTCAGCATCTACGAAGATAGAGCCAATAAAAGCGCAGTTAAGATCCTTCACTGCACGCTACGCCCTTGATTGCAGCCCCTTTAAAAAAAGAAACAGCAATCTCTGCAATGTGACAAAAGGCGAAATAGAAGATCATTTCGCAATAATCTGCGAGTAAACAAGCGCGCAACAGAAAAACGGAAAAGCCGGCGCTGAAAAAGAGAAGGCAGCAGCGCAGAAACTGGGACGCGAGTTTTCTAAAGAAAGTTCACGTGGTAATTAACTCGGTTGAGTGGTTTGAAAAGAAACTCGCAGAGTGCAGGGTTTAAAGAACATTTGTTGTGATCGCTGTTTGTTAATTAAAATGTGAAGCATCGTCGCTCAGAGATTTTCTCGGATTGCTGACTTCATAGTCACTTTTGAAAGTCAATCTGGGAAGTAATCAACAAGTCGAAGAAATATTTTCTGCTCTCCTTCAATTAAATTCCACGCATACCAGACACAAATCTCATCTAACGTACCATTGGCTTGAGCAGTTCTTAGTTTATAAATTATTGAAATTCCACTTAAACAAAGAAAACAACGCACCCAAAATTCAGATTTGTCTTGACGTTGATCTCAAACGAGCTGCCTCAGATTGTCAAGCGCTAAAAACGAAAAGTGCGGAGTGAGAGAAAAAGAAAGGTTTTTGCGTCACGCGTACGTGTATTTCCCGGATTGTAGAGCAGAACCTGCTGCTGCCAGTTTGCAGCTCCTATAATTTGAGAGTCTCTCAAGCAGCACGTAGGAAGAGAAGAAAAAAAATGTCGGAAAAACGAGTGGCAAAACTAGTTTGCGCGAGCCATTATTATGAATTACAAACTGAGTTTAGTCATGGCATATTTGCCACGAGGCCGTCCTGGCAAAAATTGCGCCGACGACACGCGCGCGTCTTGCAGCCACTGGCGGCTGCTCCTTTCGCCAGGGAAAAATTAGTTTGCTAGCGAGCGAGCAAACCCTCTATCGGCGTACGACTGCAAAAAATCTCGCCTTAATAAGGTGTCAGAGGCAGAGCCTGAAACTTTATTAGAACTTTCAATATCGCCTGTCAATGCATTTAATGTCTGTGAGATATATTCACCGCAGCGGCGCGGCGGCGACGCGAAAGCAAGAGGTTGCCACCGCGCACTGCTTGAAAGTTTTTAATTTATTTCTACCAGTCATCATGCTCGCCGAGAGTTCTGATCGAGGGTTTGGTTTATAATTATCAACCCTGCCTCTCGTCAGAAGCACTATCAATATGAAATCAACTTTCGTTTGTCAAGCACGTTCGTGGAATTTTCAATATCTGCAACAAGCTATTCGTAAGGAATTTGCAGTGATCAAATCTGCCGACATGACAAAAGAGCATGCCCGGAAACTTTGAGTAGCGTTTGGTTACGTAATATTCGAGGCCTCAGACAAAGATACGACAGTGATCACATTGAGCCTTATTTCCCACATTGAGCATCAACTTGGAACCGATTTTTATTTTTGTAGCAAATACAAAAATCATTGTTAACTACAAAAAACTCACTTCAATTGCAATGCTGGAAAATTAATGGGCAGAAAATTGCATCACTCATCGATATCATCAAAGTAATAATTTAACTGCAAATCAACTATGCACGTTATGTCTTGTACCTCGATCTCCAAATCACTGAATCGGAAGACGATGTCTCTATAGCAGCAATGTTTTGGGAGAGTTTTTTAAGACGATATTTTTACCATTCAAGTGCGTGATTCCTATTCATTGACTTCACCTGTTTGTGAGCATTCATCTCCCCCTTGCCTATTCACGCGCACGTCGAGCAGTAAAATTTTATGCGGCTTCCCTGGTGGCAGTGCGCACTAACGGTGTCAAAATAAACGTGTTAGAAAAATCTTTCTCCACACAGCCTCCTACCATTTGGTCGGCCTGGGGCGTTATTCCAGCATCCATGATTTCGTCTCCACTGGCTCAGAATCGTACACCCACCGAATCACAGCTAAATTATTCCTCCGACTTGTTGTACTGGTTGAGGAAATCTCGCTGCTCTCGCAGTCTTTTGTGTTTCGCGTCCGTACGCACCAGCAGCAGCGGCAGCGGCGGCGCTAAAGTTTTACTGCCATCGGGGTTGCGCGCGCGAGTGTGCATTGCGTAGGGGTACGTTGAGTCGTAAAACGCACTTCCTTCAAAGCAAGCTAGCTGCCAGGCAGCAGCTAGGACAAGTTTTGCACCCGCCACCCACTCGCTCGTTGCGAAACACGTCGCATTGATGATGAATTTAGGACAGAGCTCGTTGATAATTTGATACCAAGTATATACGAACTGTTCCAGCGCACAATCAGTTCACTCATGCAAATTTAGCTCATCATGAGCAAAGGCAAAGAAAAAAATCACTTTATGAAGGGTTCTTAAAAGGTGAAATTGAACAAAACACCAAATTTTTATGAGATTAGTTGGTGAGTATTTCATTCAACGGATTTTCTTCAAAGTCCATTAAAGAAGCCCCTCGAGGAATGCTTTTCAAGGAGTGGGCAGAAATTTATGCTGGATATTTTCCTGGTTGAAAGAAAGTCAAGAGTTTATTTCTATACTAGTTTCCGCTTACTTTTGAAGCCTTAGCGCATGAGAGTTGTCAAGAAAAAATGTCCTGATTTAATTACTACAATGCCCTCAAGTTGCTGGTGAATTTTTATAATTGCATGCAGTTTTTTCTAATATGCTTTCTAAGACTTTATCGTACGCGGCATTATTTTACAGCAGCTTATGGTAAGCATTTAGCGGGGTTTGGTATAAAACGGATGTCAGTGGAAAATAGAAAATAATCGAAAAAAAATGTTGATATATACCAAACGATAAGGAAAGTTTTGGTTTTATTATATAGGCTAACTCATAAACGGGAAACAAGGAAATGATATTAGTAGCAAGATACTGTTCATGAGATACTGTTTGCTTTTTCATTCCAAACAGTCAGCATTAGATTAACCATCAGACAATGGAAATTTTAATTCCTTACCTCCAATTCGGAACATCAAAATAGCAATGATTTAAATTTCCCGTGCTATCATGAATCGTTCATTTTGAAAATATGTTTCGAAAAATAATAATTGTGATATAGTTCAATATAACATAGCATCAAACTGGTTCCTCTACTATAATTCTAACGGAACCTTTGTTGGCAACAACGGCCCTCTAATTTCCAATTTTATTTAAAGCCTCCATTATTATCCATTATTATTGTTTTGAATTTTAAAAAAGGGTTTTGGTTGAAATTTATCAAAGTTTTGCTGTCAAAAAATAGACTAAACCAAACACAATGGAACATACTATTATTACAGCATAAATGATTATACATATGATTATTAGCAAAAGTGTGCCTTTCGTAACAAAGAAAAATAGTTTTCATTCCAACATCCTAAGGTAGAGAACAAATTACTGTCTATTTTGCGCATATAACGCCGCAGAAGAGCGTAAAAGCATTTGAAGAGTAAGCTGAAAATTAATTTTAAAGGGGGCTATGCGCATCCACGCCGTAATAAACCGAGCAAGGGAGCGTCCGGGCGCGTGTTGCAATATTATTTAAATAAGAGATGCCAGAACCGCGCGCGTCGGCCGGCGTCGCCGCACCAGCAGCCGGGCTGGAGATGCGACGTGTAATAAACTTGGAATTAAAATAAAGGTGAGTGCGCGCGTGTTCCCGGCACTAAAAGTCACACACAGACGAGACGGATAAAATCATCAAAGTGAAGAGCTAGCGCGCGCGACACACTCTGCGAACCCTGCCTCAGTCAGCCATGCTTTAACCGACCAACCCAGCGACGCAAAGCGGTGCAAAGACACGAGATGAGCTTTCCCTCTTGACGAGACGAATATTCGCACTCTGCAGAGTCGCACGCGCACTTAATGGAGATGTACTGCCGGTGCGTTTGCCTAATCTGGTTTGCCGGATAGTTTAGCGGTAAATAAGGGCGCCTGCTCTCAAACAGAAGAGACGTGCACGTGCATTTGCTTAAGTAACTGCTTTTGCACTTTAGATGCCAAATAGTTGATGCTGGGTAGTAGTTACACAGAGGGCAAATGATTATTTTGTTATAAGTCCTGAGATTCAATTTCCTTAATCGTTATTCACTCATAACAACCGTTTGGATCTCTCTCTCTCTCTCTCTCTCTCTCTCTCAATTTTTACAAGACAAGTTAAAAAACAAACATAATGACATCGATTTTTTTATAAATAATATTATTTGCTATATGTATTTCAAATTTTCCCAATCAAAATACTGCAAATGATTTTCTTTTAATTGTGTTACTTTGTGGCAGAAAATTTTTTTGGTTAATTTTTAATCTTAAAAAATAGAAATAATTATGATCTGAATCTCTGAGTGCACGCAGATTCGAATGGAGCAAAAATTCCACGATCTAAATTGCAATATTCATATTGATAATGACGTTCAATTAGCTTTGGATGTTTCATTAAGCAGCTACGTTTACGTTACAATTTGAAATTTCCGGCAGAAATAACTGCAAGAGGGACATTCTTTCGTACCCCAATCTGTTGGAAGGTAATATTTCACTGGTTGTTGTGCAGGCAGACGCGCGAAATTTTCCCCCTTTTCTGCGATTTAGCTTGCAAGTGGCACGACACAGTGGCGCAGGGCGCGTGAACACAGTAGTAGCAGCGAAAGCGGGTCGGGATGTGCAAATTTGGCCAGACAATGGGTGAAATATTATTTGCGCGCCGCCTCACGCAGCAGCAGCATAGCGGCAGCGGCTAAAGCTATTACACTAATTCCGTTTACAATTATTGCATACATTACGGCGCAGCTCGTATAAATCTGTTGTAACTTTTTGTCTCCATTATCAGCGTGCTCCCTTTGTTTTTTGGCTGGCGAACATTTGTATCTCTCGAGTCGCACAGGCCGGGCGGGCGGGAGGAGGCTGGGCAGCCAGTGCACATCTTTCACACATGCTGCTTGTGTGCTGTGGCGTGGCTTTTACAATGCGACAGTAATTTTGAGCAAAAGTTGGTGGTCGGTTGGAAATCGAGTTGCCACAAGTTACTAACTCAATTAGCCAACGGTTTGTTTTGGCGAGAGGATCCAACTGCGGCTCTCTAGCTGCTAGCTCGTACTCTACCCTTTGAGGTCGGCACACACAACTCGTCCGCTCACTCACTGAATTTATCTCTTTGAGCGAGCTGTGCGGCAAAAATAAATTCGGCTTTTGACTAAGGACCCTGGTTTTTTTTCGCGTGCGCAGGCCAAAAATCCTTTTGTGCCGCGCCGGTCGAAACTTTTCGGCATTCGAACAGCGTGAAACGGCTTTGTTTCAATCAAATTCCACGCGCGTCCCGCCAGGCAAGGTGAAATAATTGGGGAAAGCGTGAAAGCCTGCCAATGGTGGATTCAAACACGGTTCGTTTGCTTATGAGCTTGACTCTGTATTTTGCCACTCCGATTCCACATACGGAAGGGTGGTCGGATACTTTGCGTTTCAATGTCCGTTTTTATATATGGCACTCTTTCATTGCATGTTTTGCGTGTAAATATAATGACGAGCGAGATGAATTTTGCAATACACTGTCACTGTTTGCTTCTCCGCAGCCGGGTAAACTCTCGCGATGCGCAGGTTGCATATCATCGTCCGTCCAGGAAAATTTTGCTCTTCACAATTATTCGGAAAATTATTACTTCCTTGGCATTTGAATTTAAAACGAATTTGACTCTTAAGAGTAATTATACAATGCAGCATATATCATTCTCTTAAATTATTTTAACAGTCATTTTGATCTCTGGTTTAGTTACTTCAAATGATCAAATTTTCAGAAATGTCCTCCCTTGCTATATTGCTGCACTGCAGTAGTACAGGTCGAAATTCCGATCTTAGAACCTAAAAATCCAGGAATATGAATCTGGCAACGGCAGCTGACCAAATTAAATTATTTTAAACTGAAAAAATGTCTAAACGTTTCAGCAAACGTGTATTTCATATTATTTTTGACAATAAAAGACAGGTGATAGTTCCAATAATTATTGTTAAGAAATACTCATCTTTCGCGTGACTTCCCAAAAATGCTCTTTCATTTAAATGTGGATTTTTCATTAGTTCAATAGTTCTAAAAGTATTTTGAATTGTATCGCAATTCGATTTCAAATATATGTTACTAATTTAACTATTTTTTACTGAATTCTTCTAATTTTTAGCTTACGCTTTAGTAAAATATGTTTTCACGTAATAATAGCACTTTACCAGGAAAATGAAATGGCAGCTCAAAAAGCACAAATAATTTTTTGCTCTTCACAAATAATTTTATGCATGTGCAAGTTGCATTGCAGATTAAAACGCTCGAAGTTCACTACTTCAAGTATGCCGAGTTGGCAAGCACGCTGTTATAATAAAGTAAGACTTGGTAAACATTTTCTGTTCGTTGGCTTCAAATGTATTCAAGCCAAGCTAACATTTAATTTGGCTCAGGAGAAGGAAAATTATCTATCTGCACTCAACCTTTACTTTACCGTGCAAAAAACCCGACGTTTTCAGCCGTATTTGCAAATCGCTAGGGCTGTAAATATTTTTCATCGAGGTTTTCCTGTAACAAAACGCTACATGAAGCATCATTGAAAGTGCAAACACAATTTTAGACTTGTAATTTGCATTGGAGTGTCCTCGGGGTTGTGCAAATACTATCAAACCAAAATAAATATCCGCGCGCTTGCGTGTGTACCTGTGCGTATGCGTCTCTTTGTTTGCGAATTTCACCTTAAAACAAGCGCGCAGCACTGACGCACACGCCACCCTAATGGTGCTGATAATTGATCGCTTCATAATTGAAAACAAACAAAACAACCACAAAATATACGCTCTTCCAACACGCTGCTGTGTCAACTGATGTGTTGTTTTTCCATTCCGATTATTGTAGTTCAAACTACTCTGGGCGTAAAATTTATACAAATTTAGATTTAAATTTAAATAGAAAGTGTATCTATTGGCAAAGCCCAAATATATCTGTTGTTTTCCCGTTCAAATCAATTTAGAAATACTAAAAATATAAAATGCGAAAATATTAAAGATAAAAAGTCTTGCCGTAGTGAAAAGTAGACAGAAATTTCATCAACGGTTGATCCTAAACTAGATACGTTTATAACGAATATTTTTTTCATCCTGGGGCTAAAATCCCTCTCATTTATGTATGTATCCAAAATATTTTCGTGACGCATAAAAAAGTAATTCCCTATACAATAAATGTCACGCTGCTCTCGCTGGTGCGGTTTCCAACTCAATATATTTGCCGTTGTTATTTATGAAGGTCGTTAAAACTCAAGCAGCAAAAGCAATTGTGGAAGAAAAAGAGAGAGTGAGTTATTTTGAATATTTCCTCTTTTCATTTCCAACCGGCAATAATAGAGTTTTAGGATGACCCCTCCGCGCGGCCTTTTTATAAGGGGAGCCGCGACGCAAAGGTGTGGGCCCCCCATGGCGAGAGGGTTGCTGCGATCGCATCTCGCTGCTTGTTTTACGGCACGGCTGTTCCTTTCAGATTTATGGAACATCGAATTAATTACCAAGAAATTAAGGCGCTTAATTGATTTTGCCACCCAAACTCCAAGATGCCTTTTACATCATTAGGGAGATGCGCTACCATGGAATCTGTTGCTGTGGAAAAGTTGTCTCGAAAATGGCTCCTTCTGTAACTGACAAATTTATACGTTTAGACATGATTTTCTTCGAATGCCGCTTTCGACAAAGACGCTCTTCCGTTCTCCTTTATTTAAATTATTTTATGAAGTTTACATATTGAACTCTCTTTGATATCTTAAGCAGAAGACATAACTCGAAAAAATTACTTTGTTCGTAAATTTGAAACCTTTTGTGGACCGGCAGTATATGCCCCCAAACGAAACCTAAAATCATATAAAATGACTTCGGGAGGACAGTCTCCATCAAATGCAGTATTTTTTGGAGTCATTGGAGCAGAAAAAAAGGGGAACGGTTGACCGTGGGCTGTGTATAAATAATATTATAAAAAGAGCTGCTTTCTGTGCCGCTTGTAATACATACAGTTATGTCCTTGCAAACATCACTGTCGCTCTCTTCGCAATTTACGCAGGCAGCAGCGAAATGAAAACAAGTCGCTTGAAAAAAGCAGCAAGGCCAGAGACCTGTTTAAAGTTGTATAGAAAAGACGGCCGTGTTTTATGCAATCCTCCTCCGCCGCTGCCAGATTATGAGTAAATCTCTCGTTAATTAATTTTTCCTCGCAACGCAAGGCAGGTTTAATTTTGTATCTCGGCGCGTTATGATGTTTAAAAAAGCGACGCTTGTGCCCGAGAAAAGACCAAGTTGCGCTTGCTCCGCGCTTTTGCTTCTTCTTGTATTTTTATTTTGCCTGCTTCTTGACTTTTGCTCCTTCACATAATCTCTCTAACAGGCTTGCTCGCAGGCAAAAAAGATCTCTTCTTTATGTTTGCAGCTCACCCAGTGACATTTTTCTTCTTCTGCTCCTTGTTTTTCCCTCTGCTCCTATACTTGCCGGCAGAGTGCGCTTAAAAATCCAGCGGAAAAGTCGCTGGAAGCGGACGAAATGAGGAAAGAGACCAAAAAAGTAGGAAAATTGTGGTGGCATAAATTTTTAAACATTAAAATACAAGCCTGTATTTTTATGGCATTTCATACGCACGTAATTTCAATTTTACGACCGCGTGCACATTGGCTCGCATTATGAATTATTAAAAATTCCTCGCATTGTGTTTTTCGGCTGTTCGGATTTAGTTAGAGCTAGGTGTTTACTGCCTTTTACGGCCATTCCGTTAATAAAAATTAGAAACACCCGACAACAACAACATATCCAGCGGGAGAGAGCAGCAGCGTGCATGTTTTTATTTCGCCGCACATTCACGCTCGCTGTGATTTATGCCTCGCTAAATGCTAGCTCGTTTTTTCCCCGTTTGCCGTTGGCTGCAGCGAACGACAAGGAAATTAAAAAGATAGAGGGCGTTTTGTGGGGAAAAAATAATAAAATATATATATAGAAAAATCCTCAAATGGCAGCCAAGTTGCTCTCTCGGAATATTTTCCCGGATGTGCGCGCTTTCCCCCAGCTCTCTCGCTATGGCAATGTGTTTGTCGACTACTACTTGTTATATTACACTCGCGATGCACGCTTGCATGAAAAAGTTTAATATCTTTTCTGTCAATGCGCGCGCCGAACCCAACGAGCAGAGCGAGGAATTTCCATATATTATATGCAACTCCTGAGCTTCGCTATTGACTAACCCAACCGGCTGTGCGGTCATTCTTTTTTTTTAATACTGTTCTGGTATTTTTTACAGAGGAAAAGATTATAGCTCGCTCATTTAAATTCTTGTTCAAAAACGATTGGTTAAAAATAGACACATATATGCGGTGAGAGAGCAATTTTTCTCTCATTTCCCGCTCACACCCATAAATAGAGTAATAATTCTCACCGTGATAAAAATAGCGTACAAGCTTTGAATTCCAAAATTTTTTTCTCTTTATTCACATGGGCAAATTTCTATCACACTTTTCGTTAGTAATGTTTGCATAGCTTATATCAACGTCTGCCACATTTACTTCGCCAATTTTTAATTTGTATTAATTGCTGTCAACATATTCCGCGACCTATATGCTAAGTGAAATAAAAATTCGTTGCATTGTGGAGTGCGTGCCGTATTTAATTCATGACTTCTAGCAATGCTAACTGCAGCAAAACGATGAAAATGGCCGTGTGCTTAGTCATAGAGCACACGCCTATTACCCACAGCAAAGAGATTAGCGCAGCTTTGTTTTGCCTTTTGTCTCCACACAATGAAATATTTATAGCCGGCATTATTTATAAGCCCAGGGCAATGAACAATTGCAAATGGCATTTTGTAAGCTGTTTTGTGCTAATTAACCTGATGCATGGCAATGCAAAATGAGTGGGGAGATAATTAATTATTCATATTGCGAATTCAGTGAAAAATTAATGCCGCGAAAGATTGAGGAATTTGATGCATGATTTGAAAATTAGTAATGAAGCTATCATGGGGGTTCCTTAGGATAAGTAAACTGCTTTTTTCTCAGTTCATTGTCAGCAAGTTTCACCACTGTCCATTTTTGTGAAATATTTCGTATTGCTCATTCATTGCGTTCTAATAAAATTAGTTTACATATTAACTTTGAATATAAAGTAGGTCTCGATTGCGATATGATTTTATCCAAAGCAATCGTTAAATTTTCTGCTCGACTGGCTGGAAATTATAATCTGAATCATCTAAGCCGGTAAAAACCTGAGTCTTTGAGCAGAGCTTATTCCAATAATAGATTTATTGGAATAAAAAGTGCAGCAGAGGGCAAAACCTAAAAGGTTGTGGCGAATTGCACGGCACGTGCGGCTTAATGAGAAAGCAGGAAAGCTGCGCTGCTCTCTGACGATAGGCACACATGATAGACGCCGGCGTGCAGCGGCGCGGTAGGCAAGTCGTGGAGATGTGTGCGCGAAATTCAGCGCCTGCAGCGGATCCAGGGCCTGCAGATTAACACTCAGCGATCCTCAAAGGGATTAATTGCGAGTGTGTCTGCGATTTTTCCACGGCGATTCGCTGTTTCGCGCGAGTTGTGCTGCGTGTTCGGCTGCCTTTGCATCTTCACTCCCAGCAGCACTCGGCGGAGTTCTTGACGCCCTTTCGCGAACAAAGTATATGCCCTCATCCCTGTGTGTGTGTGTGTGTGTCTGTGTGCGCGCTTCAGCTCTTGAAACCGCAAACTTTTCTACACGCGCTCGCGAACCGCACCCATACACCAAAGCCATTGTTTAAACACACACGCGAGGCGAGGCAGCGGCGGCGGGCGGAGCAGGCGAGCAGCACCATCTTCTTCCCTTAACTTTTTGTTTATTTATTTTCGTTCCACATTTTACAACAACAACTTTTGCTTCAAAAACACACTCGTATGCTGTGCGAACGCACACACGAAACTTGCATATGCGCGTATAAATTCCGAATTTTCGCAGCCTTTGCTCTCGCTGTCTGTGGCGTGCTGCTTGCCTGAATAATTCAAAAATTATTATTCCGCTGCTCCGATACGCGCGAGCACTACTTTTCCACAGCAAAAAGCGTGTAAAACAGAGCGGTGTGAACCCAAGGACGTGAACCGAAACAGACAGCGTCTGAATCTTGGGAGATGAGTTTTTTACGTCTGCGAAAGTGGAACCTGCACTTTTGACCTTTTCCTGCTTTTCCATGAGGGCGTATAGACCTGGGAGGCGAGGGAACGCGCGTCAAATGCGAAACTAAACACGACGGCTGGCGATTACAAACAAATCAGACGCTCGCCCAGGGAGATGCAAGCGAAAAATCCGGCAAGAACACTCGCTGTCATAAAATCAAACAGTGAAAAACGGGCTACATCAGGTGTTAGTGCGTCAAAAGCTATAAAAATGTTTATTTGGCCGGTGACCGAGGATTGTAAAATTTATGACTCTGGAAATAAAAAACAAAGATGTCTTTTACGCAAGAATATCATACTGAATTACATTAAATGAAGCATGTTACTGGCTGCACAACGCCGTAAAAATCATCGAGAAGATGAAAACCATCATGACAGCAAAATTCTACTCGTTGTTTTTATAGAGCAGTTGGTTGTTAGTTCAAAATTTCGCCAGGGCCGCCTCTAAAAATAGGTTTTCACTTTGATTGTGAGACAAAAGGATTATTCGCATTATTCGTACCCATTCATCGCAATTTTTAAAACCGAGCAAACCATCACAGCGTGTTTTGCTGTCGTATGCGCGCGTTTGCCATTGAAAAGAAGAATAATCTTTTGTTCCAGCCCTTTTCGCCGCGAGATGTGATTTACGCAGTTTGCAGCTGGAAAAGCTCACTTTGGTCGGAGCTCAACTTTTATGCTCGCCCCCTTCCCTCCACCGCTATTCTGCTGCTGGAAGTGGCGCTTTGATTTACACTGACTGCGTTCGCTTTTAATATTTCAGCCTGACATCCCCTTTTGGGCTAATGTGCAAATTGCATTTCACTGTGAGATTGCATTTCGTTTCATGCCACAAAGTGCAGAATGCAAATGGCAAACGAGGTTTAAAAAAATGAGGTTCTATAGAAGTGCATTTTGGGTGGATAAAATCCACTTTATTCTTATAGCGCTGGAAATAAGTTCATAAGTTTAGGCTGCAACCGTATGAATAAGATATCCATTTTAAACTTTTTCAATTTAATTACATTCTTCAAAAACAAATTTTTAATATCGAAAACTTACCAAAATGGTTATCAAATTTCTTTAAAGGAAAATTAAAGGAATATATGAAAGGAGGGAGGAAAATACAACAAAGAAAATTGAATTTCCAATCGCATGAATGAATGCTGGTAAATATTTAAATTTAGTGATGAATTTAGTCGCAAGTTATTTGGAAAGAGTGCGAAATAAGTCCTGCAATATCGGATGAACAGCAGAAAACTCCGTTTTTTTATTTTAAATTTTTTTAATTTCTATTATCTATATTTTGGTCAGTTGCAGGTTTCAACAGCAGGACTAAGCATTCGTGACCAATGATACTTTGCTGATTTTCCACGGCCAAGGTTTCAGAATATTAATGTCCTTCATTTACCCGATTTACCATAGTGACAAGTTTTCATTACTTCTTTCCCCTCTCTGTTCATTTCTTTTTAGGTAATTTACCATTCCCTCCCGTCAGAAACTAAATTGTGCTCAAGATCCCAGTTTCCCAAATATTGTAAATTATATGTGATGTCAAATGTTGTGTAGATTTAATGTAGTGTGGGGCTTGAGTGTTTAAAGTAGTGGTAAATTTTGCTACTATTTTATCCGTGAGTTTCAGCGGTTTGTTCGCTAACACTACAAATACCTTATTTCTGCTAATGTGATTTTCTTGACTTTAAATGTTTGTAAAATATTATGACTTATTTTGGAGAAACAAACACGAATTGAATTGAATTGGAATTGCCAAAATATTCCACATCTTGGACAGAAACTACAAGAAATTTATTTTTTGATTGGGAATACAAAACTCATTATTTTTCTTTGATTCTTTCTTCTCACAGCATATAGACATTCAGCAAAGAGATAATTTATTGATAGCTTATTTACACGTAAAATGGAGCTGTATCTTTGCCATTTTGTGCAACAGAAAATTTCAAACCTCTTTCTCAACGAGGAAATTCACTGACCTCCACTTCATATCATAATGCCGATATCGCGCACGTGCTTTGCAAGCTCCATTTAAAATAATGAATTCTCCGCGCTCTCCTTTTCGTTCGCGAAAAGTGACAGCAGACGCGAAAAGTTTCTCGCTGTTAGCAAAAAGTGGTGCACAAAAGTCTCTTTTCTCTTGGCTGACTCTTTTTGCCTCTGTACGTTTAGTATGAAATGTAACAACTGGCTGCTTTGCGCTAAAATCTGTCACTACTTTCGTCCTAAAAATGATAATAGTAAAAAATAACGGAATGCAAGCTGCTGTCTTCGCTGACTCCTACCAAAAGCTAGCACAATATTTGGACATTTTGTTCCATAGAAATATTATAAAAATACTTGGATTGGTTGCATAGTTAAATTGTTTGTGTGGAGAGCAAAAATGTTCATCACAAACGAAAATTTGTAAATATGCCAGTGCAAGATAAATGATCATATCTTTGAAAACCCCTTTCAGACTTTTGCAAAGTCATCAGAACAATAAACAGGGGGAAAGCTATTATGCTGGAGCTCACGTTGCTTAGTTTCCTTTTACATCATTGTTGCAACAAGCCTTACAAATCGATCATCTAGTTTCAATTGAAAAAAAAAATACAATCATGCAGAAATTTTGATGTTATTTCAAATATTCGTCAAAAAGGGCACATATCAACCTTTCACAGTGCACATTCGGTCCGATCGCAGCCTGTCGTGGGTGTGGATCGAAAATTTGAGTAATTTAGTGCGGGCAGCGAGGTGGACAGGCAGGCTGTCTGGTGTCCCTCTGCTGCTGTTTCTGCACATGGTGCGGCCGGTTTAGTTTTACATGGCGCGCGTGTAAAGCCCAGGTGTGTCTGTGTTTGCATACGGAGTGGCGCGAGACTGAATAAGGAAGCTGGGAAACCTCAACATCCTCTCTGGTGACAGCGCAGCGCGGCGGGGTCGGCTCTACTTGTGCATGTTTCCTCTCTCGCACCGACTAAACACATACATGCACACAGCGAGCCGGCCGGACATGCACCCCGGCCCTCCGTACGCTCTGGCTGGACGTACACATCATTCTCCGCTGACGGACCCAACATTCATTCCGTTCGGTCGGACGGACGACCGCTCTCTCGCTCGCTCGCACTCGCCTCGTGCTGATGCAATCGCAATCGATGCAGCCGACACAGCCGAGGACAATGCCTCTGGGGTGTGCGCAATGTTTTCCATTTTCCTCTTGACGCGAATACGTTTGCATACACAGAGAGACTTTCCAATTTATAGGCTGATCGAGTAAACGGATGGTTTATTATGAGTTTGAATAGGGAAAATTGAGAAGTCTTCCATGCAAGTATTTGTTCTATTTGATTACTGTAATAAATTAAATCATTTTAAAGCATTTATTGTAATTATATGTTTTAATTTACAATACCAAATTTCTAACTAAATAAAACTATTTTCCACCCATTCCACTTCGAGATTTGATCACCATTATTGGACCGAAATTTGGAAATTGACACATTGACACTATATAAAATATTACTTTTTGTTAAATTGAATCGAGATATTAAAATAAAACTTGCACTAATTTAAAAGTCGGTAGCAGCCATTTTGCCATAGTTCAAATGTTCCCAATTTTAATTATTTTCAATGATCAATTTAAATTAAAGAGTTGAAATTTGCCCATTTGTTTTGATTAAAGGCGACAGTTGAATATGCTTTGCACAGTTGGCTTCATATTTAACTAAACTCGGTTAAGAGGATATTTACAAGACAATAAAAATTAAGATTTTTCAAAGTTCTTTGATAAGTTTTTTCCTCGACGAGATCTCTCCAACGGTGTGCGCCTTTTGATGGGGATGGGGATTCTTCTCCGTACCAAAATATAATACGATTTATGTAGGCAGACAGCGTTCCCTATTTGCTATTAACCATCAAACAAACCTTGCAGCCCATTTTCTTTAAACATTTATTTGCTAGTAGATTTCAGCTCAAGCTCAACCCTAAAAAATAGTTTATGAAATGGCAAGAAGAATATTTCGGGGCATTCAGTATAATCCCTACCGTGCTATTGTAATTCTGATAAAAATGTGCATTATTTCCAGACTTGTTTGTATGGTTTCACGTGCTTGTCAGTCCATCAACAAATAATAAATAGTGTACGCGCAATTAGCGCGTATATGCATTTCTAAGGTATTATTCGCCAGCGAGGATGTGTTTATGAAGCTCCACAAGCACCCTCTCTATAGCTTGCGAACGTGTCATCGAAAGCTGAATTACGTATTCCTCTTCTTACGCAAACGAGTGCACTCGGAAGAGTTTTGCAAAATGCAGTTGACAGTACTGTTTTGTTCCCACAATCTCCAACGCCAAACATTAATCGAGAAAATGCCGCTATTATAAATTTGTATTGTTGGCTTTCCTTTTATCAATCTGTTGAGGAAACCGCAAGGATACAAACAATGAAAAAAATAAACTCGCTTGCTGAATTACCTCGGTCCAAAGTCAACAATAGCTCGGGTGATCAGATTCCTGTGGTCAAGAGATTATTTTGTCTCATGTAATAGGCGCGAAACCTCAGGTTGAGTGCCAATGAGGGTCTTCTCAATCTAATCACCTCTGGAAATACACACCTCACTTGACGACACAACAATGCCCGCGCCGCTTTCATCTCAAATTAGCCAGCATGTATGTAATTTGATGAAATTTGCGGTGTTGTTGAATGTGCTACGGAGCGATCGCACGGCCGCCGCAATAAGCGAGCGCAAACCCTTCCATTGTGATCCTGTGCTGCTTTTGAGCTCCGTGATGCTCGCCTGTTTTCAACAGAATACACGGTAGTAGTAGCATTACTATTTTGCACGGCGAGAACCGTGTTTGTGAACTCATGTGTAGATGCGCCTCACTCTCTGCACAGCCAACCAGCCTAACGTGTGCAAAATGCAATTTACGTGAAAGCATGCATGACGACGCGCACCATTATGCTCCTGTGCTCGCGTTCGCCAGTGCAACCGCCACTTTGCACTCGAACGGAAGCCTAATTGAAAGTGTGACGCTTGCTGCAGTGATTTTTTCCCAGCCCCAGATGCAGCTTCGAGCAAGAAGCCTACTTATTGTGGAAGCAATTACGCAAGAATTGCGTAAATAAGCAATTACGTTTTGACCTGAAAATTTTTCTTACCATTGGGAGCTCTTAAAGCGTTTGAACGATATTTACTCATTTACTGTGCCTGTTCATTTGCTCAAGAAGTAGTCGGCAAGGTGGTGCAATCGTGTTTTATTTCCTTGTGCTGTGCAGCGATACAACAAATTATTAACTTGTTACAATATTAAATATGGTATTTTATTTTTTTATTTCAGGGTTGAGAATTCTAAACATTTTTGTAATAAAAATGCTTCTATATTGTTGACAATTTCAGGTTATGTCATTTTTTAGACTGTTTCTAGGCCCATTAATATGTGACTCAGAAGTCCTTATATTGTGTTTTGTGCTTGTTAAGAATCTATTTAAGTGAATAAGACGCACACCATGATGAATATAATAACCATATTATCTTTTCTACTAATTTATTTTTTTGTGACAAGCGAAAACAAAAACATTTCAAGAGATTCAAATTTTATTTTCCTGATTTTTTGACTTCTTATACTTCAGAAACTAATAACTTTAATGCTGGAGTTAAATAAATCTGGAAAAGTTTATTATTCGTGGAAAAAATAAAAATGATAGGAATATATTCCCACTCAAGCCTAGCTCAACTAGCAATAGCATGTGACCATCAAACATCAAGCAATTTTACTCTGAATAAAACACACCAAAAAGGTTTTTCAAACGTGCAAAACGTGCCTAAAACCCTGCTCTGCGCGCGTATCCAATTATAAACTTTACGATTTCCAGTTATCGCCTTTGTGCGTCGGCATTCAATCTTTCGCAACTAATAACATCACATTTGCTTTGAAATGATCGAGCCGTTTTCCCTAATGTGCGTAGGGTGATAAAATTTTGGATATGTGCGACCGCCTAATTGGACAAAATGCAGTAAAAGAGCGTGCCATAAAACCTCTGCCAAATGGAATTCGCACTTTTACAAGCGCTAAATTAAAAGGTCCCAACAGGCTGCAAATTGTTTATTTCCAAATATTAAATTTGAATGCCTGGCAACATAATTTTACAGCGCAATCAATTGCAACGAGGAGATAAATTCAGTGCCAAAGAGACGTTGAAAGCGTACACTGTATGCTTCTTAGCCAATTAGCAGCATTTATCTCGTTTCAATGTTATGGTATTTCTCTAGAGCTCGCAAGCGGAGCAAGCAGCATAAATCGAATACGCGCCGTCGAGAGGGCACAAAAAGCAGTTGCTTTCCTCGAAACATTTGTCGTAATTGCATTTCATTGTAAGCACCGTCGCCATCAACTTGCTTGTAAACATTTAAATAAGCTTGCTCTCACACACATAAAATCGCTGAAATCCAGCAGAGAGACGATGCGCTCATGAATGTGCATCCCGTCCCGACTGAGTTCCTTCTCAAGTCACGTCTTTTTAATTAAGAAGGGCAATAATTAATTAAAAGCCCCATGCTCGTCGTCATAATTATACCAGCGTGCTTTTCAAATTAGTACGGATTCTCTCATTCAGCAGTGTTCGTTTTGTGTGTTTTGCGTCTCGTGAGCTGAAATGAAAACGTAGACTCCCCGGCACCGGCAGACGAATCCTTTCGCCTCAACTCGAGCGTCTAAATAATCTTACGGCAAGCAAGAGAGGTGCGCGGGATTATGATAATTACTAGTAGAAAAAAACGAGTTAGACTGAGTGGTCTCTAAACAGCTGATAATTTATGGTAGTTTGCAAAGCAACAACCCTATATGTAAGGAGACAAGGAGAGTAATTTTAAACTATGAATAATTTGTCTTGCGGTATGGAAAATTGCTAAAGTCTGGCTCAAAAGTGATAAAAAAATAAAACTTACGCAATTTATTCCGCTTACAAAACATTCTTGATAAATAGGTGTTAGTTATTTGCCGCCAGATGTATCATATTGGACCTAACGGCGTTAAATTTATATCTGATTGTGGGTATCATGATACTTTTCAGTACGTTTTTATCCAATTTAAAAATAGTGGAATTCCAGCTATAAAACGACGCAGTCCTCCTTAATGATATGAGAATAAGCGAGTGAAACGCCGCGAGCGAAATGCATCTTCGGCAGACAGCTCTGACTGAGAAGACCGCAACTGACTTATCTCAGCAGGTAGGAGCAAGAGTAAAAAAATCAAATCCTAACGAGAAGAGCAGCTACCCCCGGGATCCCTGCGGGAAGAACATTCCGCTCATTTTAATGTTACAGACCAGCGACGTAGAAATTATAGGGCTCGTCGGCTGCACTCGTTGCCTGCGTATGTAGAAAAGGGAGGAGCGGTGAATTTCCACTCGCAAATGACAAGGTCCTCATCAAATATTGTTTTAACCGAACCAAGGTCCATTTTGGCTCAAAAGATTCGTAGAAATCGCGACATCAATTTGCAACCACTTCCCAGAATTGACTCATCAGAAACTATTATATATTTCGATAAATTTCTGCATGTTTTATCTTAAAGCAGTAACTCAAGTCTTATTTTCTTTTCCGCTTTGAAGTTTTCCTTTTGCAGGATAAACACGTTTGCAACGCAGCAGTGCTTTCCTCTCAGTATAAGCAAAAATGGCGTATGAATCCTTCAGGCACGAGTGCACACGTGCAGACGCTTCCCCTGGGCAATAATTAACCATACAGAGATCTCCTGTGCTCATCCAGGTCTGCAGCGTGTGGGCATTATGTTAACGTGTGTGCACGCGAGTCTCTAGGTGCATTATGTCCGCTTGTGCACCATGCAAACAGTCCATTATTAAACTACTTAAGCCCCGCACGGAGAACAATATATTGCGCGGGGCTCTCACAAGGGGCACTGCCGACCTGCAGCATGAATTTATGCTCGCAAGCCTGCTGGCCGTGATTCAATAAAACAAGGCTGCCTTCCAGGCCATTCAGATTCTACACGGACCAGTCCAGAAATCGAAATAATTATTAGCAAATGACTTATTTTTACGGAATCCTATATGTTGTTAAAAATGCCAAAACATTATAATTTCACATTTCTTCTCTTGACGTCAGTGACAGATACTATTTTTATTAAATACAACATGTCTAGAAGGGTGCCAGCATAATGCCCCAACATACTATGTCCTAAAAATTGTCCTAAAACTTAGCAAAAATTTTGTAGGTCAATATTATTGGATCCTAACGCCTAAATATGGGATACTTCTCAATATTCCTTTTTTCCAATTTTTAAAGAGCTCAATTATTCACGTGATCATATAAATTTATGAAAATGCGAAATGCGTTTAATTTGAAATTAATTATAAATATTTTTAATTTGAAAGAGGTGTTCGCCAATTTTTAAAGTGTTGAACGTCTAGTTTGGGCCCATTCCGACATTGCATATAAGTGAGAATAAACATCTATGTATAGATTGCCGAATGCAGCATCTCATTTTTGCATTTTTGTTTTTTCCCATTAGTAATGTGATGTCCTCCCTTTTGAATTTTTTTTTTTTAGATAGTCAATCACAAGCCACACGCCATTGGTTAAATTACGACAAGAAAGGCGATTAATACATTTTCGGTTTTATCTTAACACTAAAAGTTCAACAATTCAATTAAGTTAATAATTTGTCATCATAGGGCTAGTTTTCCAGTGAAATCAAGTTAATATGAGTGCTTTTAAACATTGCCTGATTTAAATTTTTGGATAATATTAAAGGATATTGTTGGGGTACCTAATTTAGGACAAAATTTTTAGAACCTAATACGTTTTAGGATGACATACTAAGATTTTTCGTTTAGGATTTTTACGGCATAAGCTTTATGACAATGTATGGCACCCCGCTTAGTAACACGCTATAAAGATTTTAAATTTAATAGTAGCAAAAAAACGGCTAAAAATGTTATAAGACTTTTCCACTATCTGTGTTAGCACCACTCAAAACTTGATATCTTGATATATTGCAAACCAATATGCCGACTGCAACTTGCGACTGATAAGCTTATCAGAAAAATCATTTGGACCTTTTAAATTGCCAGATTAAAAAATTAAACTATGCCCAAATCACAAATTACGCCTGATTTGACTGCGAGAGTGCCTGGTGAGTGCAGAGAGCTGTTAATTATCTGCCCACTTGTGCTTAATTGCTAGTTAATTCGCTAAAGGTTTCTGGCGGCGAGGGGGCGAAAGTTAGTACGACGTGTCCTTTGTCAGGACCGGCTGCGCCCGAAATGTTAATTGTCGGCGGTATCGTCATGCCAGTAATGCAATTATGCCTTGTGCTGAGGCTCGGCAGAGGGTCAGTGCGGAGACGAGAGCAGGGCCGGCCCAGATATTTCAGGGGGGCGAAAATAAGAAGACCTGCTGCGGGGGCATCAAAGCACAGCAACCCTCTCAAGCTGCGGGGCTCATCTGGCAAACGCAGCTGGCCTCGTTGTCTCGCTAATAGGCAATTGCAATTATTTAATATAGCGCTCCGCTGCGCGTGCTTCCTGAATTTAGTGTGTTGAAGACGTAGTTATTCGGTCATGCGTGATTTCACCTTCAGATAAACAAATTTTTATACTGTTCTATTTTGTTTAATTGATGTTTACTCTCCAATTTTACTCGTTCGTACGGCAGATTATGGAATTTTACCGATTAAGAATTAGAAAGATTTTTAAATGGGAAAATAGAGTCATCTTTGTTTTTTAGTTGACTAGATATCAATAAAGCGTTGTGTGCTTGAGAGTTGCAAAAAATTTTGTAAATTAAATGAAATGTCATTCAAAATATGTTTCCATGAAACATCAATTTTTATAATTTCCAAACTATAAATAATAAACGCTCTTTACCTTTCGATAATTAAATCAGAATTACTCGAAGAAAAAAACGAATTAGCGTTAAAAATACAACTTTATTTAATTCATTGTAACTCTGACAGTGGCAAATTAGAAATATTTTTTTATACTGTATATTTGACAAATAAGACACCCTGCTCTTATGATAATTTTAAAGATGCCAAAAGTCTCATTTAAAAAGTCTTTTTGCGTGCTGGTTTAGTAAATTGCACATTCAAACGAAACATCCGCGCGATAATCCCCACCATATAATTGAAAGTCTGGCAAATACCAATGGGCCACGACACTAGATCCCTCGGCAAGAAGACTTTCTGAATAGTTAGACTTACTTGAAAGTCCAACACTGACGGTATATTAAACTAATAGCGCGCATCCGTATCATTCACAGCAGCCCACTGGTCGCGGTAAGCTTTACTCGACTCATTTCGCAAGATGATGCCGTCCACGCCTACGACTCCCAACCCAGACAATAGTGGCTTGCAAGTGAACCTTGTCGGTCCAAATGAAGACAGTTACCGAACCCTGGAAAGGAAAATCAACGATGAAGTGAAGAAAAATGGAACGTCGCCGGTCGAACGCATTGAAATCCAGCGGATGGTGAAGCTGGTTGATAGCAACCACTGGAGGTGCTATAGCCAGCGCCGCAATGAAGTGGGACAAGAGTTGGGTGGCAGTAATTTCAATCAGAAATTCCTTTTCCTGACGTCCCCTTACGTTGACCAGATTTCTGTCTATGGGATTGATATGGCAAGAGATGCGATTGATGGCACCTTTGGCCATGGTAAGTTAATCTTTGAAGTAAGACTTTTCTAAAAGACCGACAATTTTTTTAACAAGAAATTTTATTTATTATTTAAGTTCAGTAATAAAATTTCTAAAAATTTAACAAAAACTGCTCTTAATTTAATTTAATGCTCTTGTACATATTGTGGCCAAATTTAAATTTGATATTTTCCCGTGTTCATCTTCATTAACACACAATACAGCAATATGAGACTTTTCGAGAAGCTAGACTTTTACTTAGACTTGATAATTATTACTGATCGTTGTGAAGCTTGTCGAGATTTGCGTTTGAATTCAGTATTAAACAATTAAATAATTTAAAACCGTGAGCTACATATTATTTGGTTATATATTTTTTTCAATTCTTTCAATAGGAATATACCTTACCCAAAGCGCGTTGAACGCAAGCCGCTACGCCTTCAATTCAAAAACTGGCTGCAGTGCCCACCAGCATACCAAGTGCACGACCTGCACAAGAAAAATGATTGTGTGCAAAGTTGTTCTTGGCAAAAGCTACAACAGCACTGGCAAAGTCAATCATTCTGAGCTTCCCAGAGGGTACCACTCGGTGCAAGGTGTAATTAAAGGTCATCCTTCGGACGTATTTGTGGTATACGACACCTATCAAGTATGTTCTCCTTTATGTGTAGCAAAAATCCGAGAAAAATTATTTGGTCATTTTTACAGATAATTCCCACTTACTACGTCGAGTTTACTACTTTCTTCAAGCAACGAGGAGGACAGGTAAAGATTGAATGGAGTTGGTATTATAACATTTTTGTTTAAATAAAAAGCTTACGTAGAGCAAAATTTTTAAAGTTTAATCTTTATAAGTAAAAAGGAAATTTTCAGCCTGACAGCAATGGATTTGGTCGTCGACAGGGAAACACATCAAGACGTGGCGATCCAGCACGGCAAAATAATCAAGGAAATGGTCTTGTAACAGCCGCAAGCCAAGTGGTAACTACACTTGCACCCTTAGCACCTGTGCTGATTGATACATTTCTCCGTAGGTATAGTAGTACAAAATTACTTAAGAGAATATGAAATCTTTTATAAATAATTATATTTTTTCAGAGGTGGCAGAGGATCAGCAGTACCAAACGCCAATTTTAATGTACAGGGCACAATTCCAGTGCTTGGCTCTGAATACAAACTCAGCTTCAGTTTGAATTAAATATCTATCAGCTCTACATCTACATGCAAGCACACTAATATCATTCTGCAGTATAATTATGGGATATATTTTTTTATTAAAATTTGGCAATGTATAGGGAAAACAAGCCCTACAGAACCTTTTATGACGTTTGATTTAAACAGGTAATTTTCACATGGTAAATCAATTCATATAATAATTCTTAATAAATATCCTAACTGAATTACTTTTTTTCTTTTGGTAAAATGACCCTCACAATCACCGCTTTTCAATGACGTTCAAGCCTGCTGCAAAATTAGCCCGAACGCGCTTTTAATGAGCACATGCAGCAGTGAGACAAAGGTGTGTTCATTGGAGGGCTAATAATTGTTTTATGCGCAGCGTTCACATGCATCTTCAATAAAATACGACTATGGCAGCTGCACTGAATGCATTATGAGCCGCACAATTAACGCGTTTGCAGTTAAATATAGAACTGACGCTGCGCTGCTCATTGATTCTTTTGTTCCTGCCGAGTGATCCATTTTAAAGCAAAATCCTTTTTGTGTGTAAATAAAGGTTATAGCTAATTATTTATGCTTTCATAAGTCACAGCATATAAAATGTTGAGCTAATTAAACAAACAAATGATGACTTTTGATATAATATATTTAATTATCTCAAGCAGTTTCTTCGTGGTGCTAACAAATAAGGAACTCTCAAAGATGACACAATTTCCAAAACATGCTAATTTTTTTACATGAACATTTTTGGAACTTGAACAGAAAATTAATAGAACACAGAAATTAGACGTGAGATTAGGAACGGTGAATATTTTATGAGTAAATTATCTATATTAAATTATAAAATTACGTTTAAACATCGAAACCGTCCCTTTTCCCGCACAGACCAGATTAAAATGTGCAAATAAATGTGTCACTTGAACTTTCCAATTTACATGTTCAATCCTGATTTATCACTTTCTCCCCCAATGGCAAATTGATATCCGCGACTCTTCAGCGAGCAATAAATTTCCAGCTTAAAACGGCGCAAATCTTATTAAATGGCTCTAAACTCAAAACAACAGAGCGTGGCGCAAGCGGCCGCCGAAGCTTCCCCTCGAGGGGATGCTGGGAATGAAAGCGTCTAAAGGTGAACCGCCGATCGCGGTGATGTCATTGTTGAGCTGCACGTGCAACAATGCGCCCATGTGCCACGACAAAGCGTCAAAATACAACTGCTCCACAAGGGAGGCAGCAGCCGACAAAGAAATTTTCGGCTCTTTGTGCCACTGTCGCGCGCTCGCGATTTTCCCTCTGCGTAATAAACAACGCGGCCATTATTTGGGCGTGGTATTTAATTTACAGCACTTGTTGGGAGCTGTGAAAAGTAGGAAGGCAGTGAAAAGAACGCGACATACGCGCGCCCCGCGCGGCTGATGAATTGGCGTGGCGCATTGCAATTGCTCTGCACAGCGCCGGGGGACGCTCAAATTAATGACCTGCTTGTATTTTGGTCGACCAACAATTGTTACCCCCGCAAAATGAATCAGGAAATTAGTGGCCCTAGGGAAACGCTTTCTGTTTTTGAGACCAATCATGCATGGCCGGAAATTTGGTGTAAAAATATAATTATAGTCTGCAAGAAAAGTCGAAACTAAAAGCTTTGAGATTTTGGAAACTATTCAGGCAAAGTAGATTTTTAAATCTTAGAAACGCTTATATGTCATGGCCATTCAGTATACAAAAATTTTTGTGATTGTTTTTTTCTACTAATGATAATTGCAAATTTTGCAATGCCATTTAACATTATATTATGGGTCTAATGTGTAAATCATTTAAATCAATCGAAGAGCAACTCTACAAATGAACTACAACGAAGGAAATTTGGTATGTTTCAATCTAGCGAGAAGTGAATAGTGACCCATTTATAGCCAAAATTTATCTTTACCTTGGGCAAGAATCTCAGTACTTAGAAAAATTAAAATTCTGGTTTCATCAAACATTTGGAAATTTTAAACGGCTAGCAATTTTTTTATCTAAAGTTGATTCTTCTCGTCGTAATTTATCCAACAGAGTGGTGGCTGATGAGGAAATTGTTTTCTTCTGTCGTAAAATAAGTCAAGATTTTTTGTATAAGTTTTGCCACTTTATAGGCACACAAACTTTGAAGCTGATTTTTATCTATAATTAAATTTTATAGCTGTAGCTGTAGCTGTAGAAAATTTTCAAAGTAAAGATAACTAAGTATCTTAATTTGTGAAGTAGGGTTTCACTTTGATGACAAAAAAATTCAATCCAAATTAAATTTTAAATTGTCTCATTAGTATATAGTAAACAGAGACAGAGAATCAGCTGTAGAATAAAGGAGCAGAAAAGAGGAAGACTCATTGACAAAAATACGAGCACATTTCGAAAAAAATACGCACTTAGCATTTTTACCGAGTGACAATAAATTGTTTATTTGAATGATTGGCAATAAGTTGGCAAAACGTAATTGTGTAAACTATGTATTTCCTTTTGTCACAACCTCCTCTGGTTACACTATACTTGTGCGCACAATTCCATTACCTCTTTCCAATCTGTGATATTTAGCAATATTTAATTAGTTAGTTAAAATGTTGACACTCAAGGTTTATTTGTTGTTTTATTTTGTTGCGATTACTTCTGCAGTTGCGAATTCGATAATTATACAAGGTTTTATATAAATAATCAAGTGCTCATTTTCATTTTACAAGAGCTTGCAAAAATAAGCATTCAAGACTTGGTGAGTCAAAATAAAGCACACACGGCCAGCGTCCGATGTGCCACTCTGCAAAAATCTAGAGGTGCCGCAAATTGGAGAGGGTGCGCTGTGCTGCGCCTGCAAGTTATTTACGAGCGAAATGCGATGATTTGAGTGGCACCCTCAGGTGAGGCGCGCCAAAGAGAAATAGAGGGCGAGTGCCCCGTCGAGGTGGTGAAAAGCACGGCAGCGGCAGCGTCACCGGCGTCGAATTTGCGGTGCGAAACCGCCGGAGAACGGCCTTTGGGGTTTCCTGCTTCTTGTTACGCGCGTGCACGGCTTGCTGGTCAGCGGCGCTGAGGCGAGAGAAGAAGACGCTCTGCTGCTGGGTAACTAGCAGCAGGTAAGGCGATATCCAGCCAGCCCCCATTGATTTGTTCGTGTCAACAAACAAGTACAAAAGGTCGGTGGAAAGGCAGGGGCAGGTGGGTGTTCTCCGTCGATGGGCCAGCAAGCTCTTTTGGATCCAATTCAGACTCTCCAGCCTGATCAAATCTAGCAAAAAGCACCGCCGCTGACTGCGAAAGAAAAGATCCGACGAGAAAGGTAGGCGTTCTGCGAGTGAGAGGGATGCTTGCCGGAGCTAAACGTCAATTTTCCGGGAAATCTTAGAATTGCGCTGCTCATCTCATGCAGTCAGGCTATTTCTCCAGCGTAAATTTGATATTGAGGGATGAGATTGCTGTTGTTCCGCCAACGCTATAGCTGTGCTCGTTGACTTTATTGATTTTGATGGTCCGCCCAGAATGGAATATTTCTCTCATCGCTAGATTCAAATTGTGTTGGTTCATAACTAATTTAATGAATGATTCATAACCTGCATTGCTCAAATTTTTGGTTGTGAATTATATAATCATAATACAAAAAGTGGATAAATTTGCTGGGCAATATATGAAATTCTAATAAACACTTTAATTCATATAATTCTTTCTCATTTTCTGAAGAATCAGGAAAATTGCACTTCATAAACGGCACTCAAATACCATATACCGTAAGCAAAAATTGCATTTTCTTGATAGATACAGATTGAAGCTAAAATGCCCCGAATTTTGTATGATTTTTGTTGTTACATATATTCATCGAAAACTCGTGTGACCCTTCTCATCGGCCATCAAGCGGCCGCAATCAACAAAATTAAAGATTACAAGTAGTACTAAAAGTTATTGACCCATAACTCAAGCACCAACAAGCAAGCGTTTGCTGTGCCATCGCATAAGTAGGCGTCAAATTCGAAGTGTGCAGCAGTAAAATCGAATTCATTAGAAACACACGCAATAAAAGCAAACCATAAACCCATCAATAAAAGGACGGACCATGCAGAGAGCGGCGCTGAAAAAGTAACGCTAACGGCGGCAAAAGCTTTCTCATCTGAACTGAGAGCGCGTCCTTCTCCCCAGCACTCGTGTTTATTGAGTATGCATGTATATTATATAAGGTCTCTCAACTCAACTCAAGACGGGAACACATCAGAGGCATTTGCGTAGGTATACGGACGGATAGAGACGCGCTCCGCACCAACTTGCAGACATTTGAATAACAATCGGTTTGTACCCTTTGATTTCTTTTTATCAATACATCAATGACACGCGGCGCGCGCTTCTTTCCGCAGCCCCAGCACACTTTCCTGCTGCTACCAGTTTTATTTTTTTTACACATCACGTCGTTAGATTTATCGCTTTTACGAATAAAAATCATTGAGTTCGGCAGCCATTCGCCCGCTCGCTCTTTATTTTTTTCTTTATGACAAGAGCTTGCTTGTTCGTTGGTTGCCTGCGTTTGCTTTCGTTGGTTTTTCTCCATTGCGGAGAGAGAGAGAGAGAGAGAGAGAGAGAGAGAGAGAGAGAGAGAGGTATCAAAATTTATGCCTCGACATAAAGAACAAAAAAGTAGTGTTGGATCGAGCTTTGCGCTGTTATGCTGCCGGTGCTGTATAAAACCATGATGATATAGCTTATTCTCTAGCACAAACACTTTTCCATTACATAAATTTATTGAGAGAGAAGCAGTGCGTGTGTGCGCTGTGCGAAGAGCTCGCAAGTCACACACGCTATTCCACGCTGCAGACCATAAAAACTCGCGTCGGCCCACCGACGAAGAGCTGGCGAGAAGAATTGATTGAATAAAAAGCGGAAATTCGGTTGTAAACAAAAGAGCTCGTTCATCTATAGCGAATAACGGCGAACTAGGTTTGCCTACGACTTTCGCAACTCCTGAAAGTGAATGACGCACTCTCTCGTTTACACACAGCATCTTTGATGAAATGAGAAGCAGCTAAATTTTTTTATCGTGAATCAGGAAAACATCCTGCAGCGCTTTTAGGGGAAACGCGATGATATTTGTGAATGCATTCGAGACAGATGAATGTGAAAGCCTTTTTTACTTCCATCAGATATTTTATCTAGACACGAAAATATGCTGTACTGGCTATTCTGGCTATTCTCAACAACAAAGCTCATGTATGCCTGGGAAAATTGATGTTAAAGAACTAAAAAAACGAGAGTCGGACAATTTTAAGATATATTGTAAAAATGTCATTTATCTTGCCACCGTTTAAAAACAAAAATGTTTTTCTCCCTCACGTGTGTTATTTCATGAGCATGTGTTAAATGACAAAAACATTTCGCATAAAAAATATGGATTTTTGCTTTAAGAAACGAAACAAATTGTGATTTGCCAACTATTTTGCCCAAAAATTCATGAAACAAATAAATAATTTGTAAAGTCAGAATAGCTCACCAATAATTTTTCAACCATCTGCTGCTCCTTGAAACAATTAAATTCCAATTGATGTTTGAGATATTAGGCTGATTAAGACATTTTGGATTACCCTTGGCCTAAAATGTTTTCATCAAACTTTCACGGCAAAATGGTTTTTACTGCTTAGAAATTGTCAGAACTCCTGCTGACAAGACCCCAAAACACAAACCATGCTTGTCCTAACGAAAGCCCCAGATCTGAATTAAGCAGATCCCCTTTCACACGTTTATGCATTTCCCTTTTCACAGTTCTAATTAAACAGAACAACAGCGCCCAAACTGGCGTTGAGGATAAAATCTACCGGTGCTTAGGCCAGAAGTCATTTCTCAAGTTGAATAATTGGGTGATAAACTATGTATGCAAATTCATGCGTGAATATTGCGTGTGTATTTGGTATTCATTGCAGATAACAGGGGGTGGAAGCTGCGGCTCGTGCACGCCTGAACGCAACGAGACGAGCCCTGGCGAGCAGCTCAGCCAGCCATCATCCCTCAACACCACGCCGGGGCACAATGGATATTGAGTTTTGCGACTTTGATGTGAACCCTTACTTTTTGCGATGGCGAAGGTGGTGCTGTGTGTGCACAACAAAGGAGTCCCTCTCTTGTGCTCACTCGGCGACACAGACACTCGGCACGCTCACTCCACTCATCCCTTATGCAATGCATTTCGCCAAGTGGGGCACAAAAAAACAAGACCCGTTGGTTGCTGGTGCTGCTTCCGCCGGACAATGGCCATTTGTTGATTAGGCAGCTTTTCTTCTTGCATGGGACTAGACACCGACCTTCATTTGTTGATGTCGACCACCAGCGCAGCGAAATGAAGTCGGCACCAGCAGTGCAGCCGGACAAGCGTGCGGAGAGCGAATTTTGCAGTCTGGATAAATCACTATCGAAATGCACTCTTTCTCGTGGCCTCCTTTTACATTCGCCGAGTTGCTTTCAATGTTCTCGACTAATTGATCGCTCACGAATGAGAATGAGCAATTAACGAAGCTTATAAATTTTTCTGATAAGGTTCAAAGCGTTGGAGCGTGAAAACAACGTGGCTGTTTAAAATTCCACAATTGCGTACGAGCTAGAAAGGTCGTAGCTGTTTAGTATTACGTTTGATGTTCACGCTTTTTATTGCTCGTGTGTTATTGTGTATGTGTGTATAATAATAATGGCTATAATAAGGTCAGCATCTGATAGTGTGCGCCGCTATAAAGCATCCGCAGCTTTTACAAACGGAGATGGAGGATGCTCCGTCTTGTTACACAGATTGATCGTTGTCCGTGCCACCCTATAATAATATACACACACACAAAGTGTGAAAAATTGTTGCTTGCATGTTTTTAAATCATCGGCAGCTTTTATCACATCTGTTAGCGCGAAGCCGCAGAGTGATGGCCGGCAGTCGGAGCTTGATTTATGGTCGTTGGACAAAGTGCCATCCATAAAACCAGATTTGGACCCCGGTGAGCGAGTTGGAGGAGCAGAGCACCTCCGCTTGAATTTATGTGTCTTCCACGTTTGAATAAATAGAATGAAAATAGAGCCGCGCTCGTTAAATTATCAGACAGGCGTTTATTATCCAGGAGTAATTTTTGGTTAAGAAAAGATAGAGCCGCCGCTTCTGTGTTGCTGCGCGTTTCTCTTTCTCTTTTATTCCTCCTCTCCAATTGCCCCGATCGAGTATTTGAATCACGTCTGAGCTTGGATGTAATTATTTCTTCTTCAAAAAAATTCCTTTCCTTTCTTCTTCTCCTCCTCCTCTTTACCTATTAGCTGCAAGCCCGGAATTCTTAATGCACAGACGATGTTTTGTAGTGTTTGTGCGCAGCGCGGGAGACCGAAAAGGACCTTCTATCAGAAGGACGCGCGGGCATTGTTTTTCGTCCGATCGGCCGCTTTATCGGCGCCTCTGCTGATGATTCCTTTGACACGCCGCCGCTTTTTTCTTTTCAGAGCGACGATTTGCTACATAGTTTCCAGCCTGATATTGCAACCCTAAAGAATCGTCTTCTAATCCACCTAGATTAGGCGTTACACAGGAAAACTCGGTGAAATTTTCGCGGGAGTAAAAAAGCATCGCTTTTTCTCAGATCAATAAATCCTGTCGGCTTCAGCAGTTTCCTTAAATAGAGCGGCCGCCGGGAGGATTTCGCCGACACGCACGCACCTCCCCGTAATGTCAACAAGTGTTCTCCATTTACCTGCCTTTCCGTGCCTTTCTGTGGGCATGGTCACCACCCACCGTGCGTCTGGAGCAAAAACTTAGCTCGTTCCCTTCTGCAGCCGCTGTTTCATCTCGTAAAAAGTGGGGAATTCCGTGCTGAAATCCGTCCTGGGTGTAAATTGCCTCGCACGAGAAACGCGGAAAGGTTCGCCCGGCCAGCCTCTCGGCGAGGATAAAGAATCATAATTCAACAGAGTGGAAATGTATAAGAGCAGACAGTTCAAGTGAGTGAGTGAGTAATTGAATCGCACGCTCCTCGAGGCGAGCGTTCATTGTTCGCTAATTTTGGGCGTTGTAAAGTATGAGATTGCTGCAAACTTGAAATAATGTGTTAATGCTTTTTACAGCTGCTGGATCTGCCCGAGGCGCAGAGAGCACTGACTTGCCTTGTTTCCGAAACATTTTGAACACGCGAATTATTATTGCTTGTACACCGTGTGTGTTTGTAAAGCGCTGAAATAATGCAAAAGGTGCGACGTGTTGATTCTGACTTTCCTCTATGTCAGCAAAGAAGTAGATTGGAAAATTTGCGAGCTGTAGCAAACAAAGAGCTACAAACTGCGTGCAATTAACGTGTAGTAAATATGCCTTTCAGCTGGGCGTGAACGTGCCTCTCTGTATGTATAGGCGAAAATTAAGCAGAACGGATTTCTCAGGTTTGCGTGACGCGACGGTGTTTGCTTTATAGAAAATTATCCTTCTGCCGCGTCGCAAGTTCCTCGAAGGAGGCATAAATTTTATCACACAATTCAACGCTCGCCGCGAGAAAAATTTTCCTTTTGACGCCACCACCGGCATTGTCCGACTGAAGAGAGAACAGTAATTTATGCTGAAACGCGGATTAAAAGGTCGTAAAAGTATTTCATTTTTGTCCAAATAATACACTCTCTGAGGCACGTTTATGTCTCTAATTTGAGCCTTTCGAGAAGGAAAATCACACCACGAAGTCTTGAAGTTGCTCGTAAAACTGGATTTAACGCACTTTTTACTGCTCATATTCTCAAAATTTTGTTATCGTGCCTTGTGCATTCAATGTCCTAGGCAAAGAGATTTTTATAGTGTCAATCAGAAAGCTCATTAATTTTTCATTCCAAGAGCTGCTCCTTGGAAATCGGCGGCGTTTGTTGATCTCTTTTTGCTGGAGAGCAAAGCGGGTTTAGTGCTAGCTTGTCCTTATTGCAGGCCGGGCGGTGTTTTTTTATTGCGACCGCGGAATTAGATGCGGTACTTTCGGCCCGACATCTTCCACCAGAGAACTGAATGAGCCGACTGGAAATTCCTGGATGGATAGCGTTCAGAGTTCAGAAGATTAGAACAACGCCAATATTTCCAGGGGTCGAACATAATTATTTTGGGGGATTAAATACACTGGCAAAGTTTGCAGAGCTTTTGATGGGTGACAGAGAGCTTTCCAGATTTAGCTACGCATTTCGAAGCTTTTGATAACATTTAAATCCATAACATCAACTACTACACGTGCTGGATTAAATGTTTGTGCTACTAAATCTGTAGAGAGCTTTCATTGATAACATAAGTATGTATGCAATATGTAAAAGATTTAAATTCCCTTAAATACAAGTTTATGTGTTTCAGAGATTTTTTCCTTTAAAAATCTGCTTAAAATTTTCCTCTCATTTTCCGAATATTTAAGTTAATCATCCTTTTCCTCATTTTCAGGGAAATGTAATGAAAAATACTCTCAGAATAGTTATTGTGCTGTGCAATTTAAATTTCAAAATTGTTTTCTTGACAAAGCAAGTAGAGCACTTCGTAAATAATGTAGGGGACGTACAAGCGAAAAGTATGCTTGCAAAACAGGAGGAAAAGATCATTACTCACTCGCGATGCGAATGTGTAGTTTGCATAAAAAAATTTACATCTGATAAGAAGCAGAGAAAGTCTGTCCCTCTTTGGATTTCCGTCTCTGATGTGTGCCTGAGCAAAAAAAGAGACGTGCCGCCAGATTCCCAGCGGAGGCGAGCATGCACAGTGTTTTTCAAGCAAAAAAGGCAAAATACCGTTGAAGTGGGTTCGACATTGTGACAGACAGGTAATGCATCATTTTGGACTGTGTGCTAATATTCAAATCACACGTCAAATAACGTCACACCCGGCCTAATACACAGTCAACGCGTTTGCAGTGCCGTGCAAACAGCAGTGGCACCAGCTACAGCGCGTGTCTCTTGTATGTGTACACGCACCGCTGGCACGCTGACGCATTTTTTGTCACTCGACAGAAAATCAAAAAGCAGCTGCTCGGAAAAATCTGGGTGAGCGGAGAAGAAATGCTTCATGATGTTATTTTCACAAGTGATTTGTCACTTTTCACAACAAATAAATTTATTGCACTGGACGATATGTCCGATTTCCTTGACGTTCGCGATGTTATTGGGACACAGAGTTATTCGCTATCAGGGGGTTACCCATCTCGAGAGAGAGGAGCCAATTAAAAAATCTAAACTTATCAAATTTAATTATTTAAATTAACAGCAGAAACAAATTTAATTTAGAAGCCTAAATATTTATAACATATTTTGTATAGTGCTGTTATTTGTCAGTTCTGTGAGAGTAAAATCAAAGGATAAATATAGAGCCCAGAACGCAGCAGAGAAACGATCGATTTTGACGGCGAGCAGTCAAGTTGTCTATTCCTAATTAAAAATTGTAGCTTTTGACTTGTTATTACCTCCGCAGTCGACTTTGAATTATGCTCACGCTATCGTTGGGCGCCTCTATATGTTTATTCCGACTAAATTATTTTGATATCACTCCCATTAAAGTCGTTACGAGCCACCATTTAGGAATAGAAATAGCATCGCGCTCGAAACGCGTCTCATTTGACGCTGTGCATCATCAAAAAGTAGGAATCTTGAATGCAGAGACGAGAGACACGACAGCTTGATATAATTTATTTTACAACTCTATCTCGCGTATAAAATGTGTGCTGGACTGTATAACAAGATGAAGAAATCTGTGATGATCAAAACACACAGCAGTGTGTTTCTTCCTTTCGAAACGGGATAAATGGAAAATGATGTGGAACAGAGCAGATTTTTTTGCCTCGGAATCGTTCTCTATGTGGATCAGGCAAATGGGGTTTTCTGTCATTTTGGCGCCTACACACATTTAAATAAGCCTACGGAAATGTTAGTTGCCTACAAGGATTCCCAGAAAAAGAACTAGCTATTGCCAGTCAAATTTACTGATACGCATAATATATTCCCTAAACACGATTCACAAAAATAATTATATATTATGTGGGCTTCTGTACAAACGAAAAATGTCCAAAGAATCAATTCAAAACGTTTTTGGAACATGGCGATTGTTTAGAATCTGCTATCTTCTGCAAACTTGCGTAAAACATTTGTAGGCAGATATGATAACTATATGAGGATTTGTCTTAATTTTTTCCGTTGGAAGTATTCATTGCAACTTCATATAGCGAGCTGTTAGTTCTTCAGTTTATATATATATGGGGGAGGGAATTTCCTGCTTCCTGCTCTGACAATGAGCAAAGCCCTAGCGAGGAAGCTGCATTTTGTTTCAACTGAAATAAATGGCGTAAATAATTTATTGAATAATTAGTTTAACAATTGAACGCATCATATATTTCGCTATCGAGCAATTAAAAACTTAAAAGGCAACATAAACATCCAAATGACAATTTTATGTAAGAAAGCACATCAAGAACAGCTAAATTTAAAGACGAAGCGCCTAAAGTCATTTTATAAATTGGACAAGATGCTCATTAAAATAATAAGCTCAATATAAGTTTCTTGCTTTAACACAAGTTTTTGACGTCATATTATAAAAGCTGAGATTTTTAAATTTTATTAAAAAAACAAAATAATGACATAAATCGAGAAAATAATTAGGGCCAACACACCACTTACAGCGTTTTCTTTTTATATACCTCAACTATTTTCAAAATAGTTAAAGAGTTATTGTGAAATTTTGCTTTTCAAAGCTTATTAATAGCTTCAGTACTCACACCTTTTGACCTGCTACTGGAGAGCAAATAAAATAGCATCTCGTTTATTATAAGCTGCTTTGTAGATGATTTCCCCGCTTCTTGCTATTCATAGAAAGTGTGCCATGAACGTACACTTACAGGAAAATTCTTCCGATGAATTGAGAACAATAGATTTAATACTAGCTATTTATAGCTGGCATATTTTCCGCTCACAACCCGTGCATTGCCCAATCCCTTCAGAGCTAATTGAGAACACGTACGTCAATATCAAAATGAACTGGAATATCCAATAAGAGAACAAAGGGCAAATTTCCTATATTTCCGTTTATACAGGATTCCGTTGTTTGCGGTAAAAAATTTCCCCCTGCTCCATTCATTGCCGCTGCAATTACGAACCATGACCCTCGCCCACTGAGAAATTGCACGCACGCTGCGTGTCCAACACTCGTGCGTTCCCTCGGCTAAATACCCGTGGCGCTGCGTCTCCAGCCACTAAGTCGTCGCGATATAAATTTTTTGTCACCGAAAGCCATTTCCGAGCGAGCGTGGCGCGCATATTGTGCAAAATGCGCGCGCTCCGCTCCGTTTATTGTTTGACTAATTACCCCGGGTGAGGGTGAAATGATGAGGTGGGAGGTTGTGAGTGCACTTTTTGATCGAGCACAGCACGCAGCCAGTGAGTCCGACGCAGCTGTGGCCTTAATATCTCACCGCGCGCGACCGAGGGTGTGAGGGGGCAAAAATAGCTAGCGAGTGCTTGGTGGAACAACGCGGATGTGTGTAGTATTGGGACGATCGGAGGCAATATCGCCAGCAGGGAAGTGAGCCAAGGGTATATCCGGGTACATCATCGCCATCCCCATTCAATTTTCACTCGAATTAAAAATGAACGTCTTTAACAGCACAGAAGAATTAATTTTGAGCATAAAAAAGGAAGAAATTTTGTTATTAGCAAGAAAAGAATCACCAAAATAAATTTAAAATTACTAGCACTTAATATTGTAAGATGATATAGTAAAATGCACGGTGGAGACACAAAACATTTTGTATTTATGTTGTGGCGCCTTCCCACCACGATACTGTCGCAGCAACTATAGTTTTCATTAAATCCGTCTCGTTAGGTGGCAGCGTAAAGGTGCGATAAGCATTGCGCCCTCACTGCACCTTTAACCTCGCACAACAGCAGTTGAAACGAAAATGTTCTTTCTGGCCAGGATTGAGGTTTCGTACGATAAATATCTAGAAGCTTGATATCAGACCCGAACTACGGGTCTTAATCTTACTGATATACTTCAAATGCCGCACTTACGTAATAAACCAGAACATGTCACGGCTCCTAGACGCCCACAATTTGTTCATTGCTTTTGTAATTTTATATTTGAAATCATGGCTGTGTACTTATTTTTATATAGGGACTTATAAGTTGCGTTTATAGTTATGTCACTCGATGCTTTAGTTTTTTTATGTTCAGTTTTGCTTATTGTTAGTTATTAGAATGATAAGTAGTAACGGTTGCTATTGGGGAACAAAAACTTAAAAAAACATTATTATCTTTGAAGAAAGCTGTCAAATAAGCAGTAAAATCTGCATCATTTTCACATAATTGAATGGAGCTTTATTCTTGTTGTGGTTCTTCCTTGATTTCCTCATCTTTCCACTCCCCCGCGCTCAATATGCGATGCCTGCATGGGCTGCATGCTGTGTAGCTGGGTGATTCCCGGCTTGCCATATTGCTACCATTTGTCTTGACTATTATCCTTCTTTTTGATGTAGCGCAAGAGAGGAGCGAGAGGAGAAAAAAGAGGAAGCTTTTATCATTATTGAAGTACAGTAGATGATATCAAAACAAGCAGCTAGCAAAAAACAGCGGCCGGGAAAAGAAGCGCACAGCACACAGCGAGAGAGTGGCTTCAACCAGCAGCAACCTTACTTTCACGGAGGCGGCGTTGTGTTCTTTGAGCCTCTCGACGACGACAATGTCTTCGGCCTCCAGCGCGAAATCACGGTTCCAAATTGAATTTTGCTCCCAACGTGCACATTACTTTGTACGTACCTGCGCGTTGGTGCAGCGGAAACCATATTCCTGCCGACCCAAATTGAGATGGGTGAATAAAAAATGCAATAAATCACCAGACATAAATGTTTTCGGGACATAAAAGTACGAACCCAACGTAAAATGTATATTTTAGTGCTCCATTACGTATTATAGTGGCGCCCGGTGTTACTCTTGCAAAAATAGCCTAGTCTGTGCCGCGCATCGATTTTCCACGGTAACACTGTTTTGCTTTCTGTAATTAATCCGGGCCTTTGTTACAAACAGAAATTGCAGAATCCGCGTGATAGTATCAAATTCCTTATTGAAGTTTTTTGACAGACCTTAATATTTTGTTTCACTTCTCGATGTGATACTCCCCACTAATGATTTCAAGCTATAAAAAGCAGCACCATTAACAAAAGCAACAGTACATAATTATTGAAATAAATCGCATCTGAAGCCCATCATGAGTGAAAATATAAATGATAGTGGGAATTGTAAAACAGGCTATAATTTCAGGAAAGTCTAATATTTTATATATCCCATCATTCGAAAATTAATAAATTTAATTCCAAGGCACTTTTTTCAAATTATAGGATTTACGCGAATAAAAAAGTAAACATTTGAAATTATCTTTTAAATTGAGTACCGGAAGTCAAACTTTGTTGTGTTGATAAAATAACTTTTACTCAAATTTGTTTGTGTAAAGTATCCAATTAAAGCAAGCTTAAATTATGCATGCCCCGGCAAACAAATAGTGCTGCAGGAAGTTCCTGAGAGCGACAGTGAGAATGAAGAGCAGTAATAATGGACTTTGTGAAATTCCTTGCTTGTCACAGTCGACGCCGTGCGCACCACCGGTCGCTGCACATTGTATGTAGAGTAATTGGAATATCACAGAGAGAGTGCAAGTATGAGCGAGCGAGAGAGAGAGAGAGAGAGAGAGAGAGAGAGAGAGAGAGAGAGAGAGAGAATGTGAGCGGGTGGCCTGTCACGAATTATAATATTTCCCAGGGCAGCAGCGCACATCAAATGATACATAAAGGTTGTTAATTTGACTGCATGATTATTTAAATTTCCCCTCCCTGCACACAATTAAAAAGCATTTTTCACTCTGTAATGATGAGAGAGCCGGCCTGAGCGAGTGGAGGCTGCGTGGAAAAAATCCAAAGGCCGGCCGCTTTGTGCGTGTGATTATTTTTTATTGCCGGCATTCTCCCTCGCCTGTTCTGTGATTCGCTGCCGAAATTCCTGAGCATACAGCACACCCATAAAACCCATATGTACGGAAAAGGAATCGAGCTTTGCTCTCTTCTCGCGCTTGTCGTGCTTTGAAAGCAAACCCAGCAGATCTCGACGACGGCGGGGAGTGCAGGGCGCAGTTTAATTAGTCGATAAGCAGCACTGAGAACACAAGATAAATTAGTTTTTCCAGCAACGCTGTCCCCGGCTGCTAGCAGGGGTAATTTTTTAGTCCATTGACGTTTAGAGTTCTATCTTGTGTTTGTTCTGTTCAAGGAATTAGCATAGATCGCCACTCCGTTTGTGTGTTAGGGCGGAAAAAATAACTTTCGTGCCGGCTCCTCTCGCTCGAAAACAAGTTCTTTATCAAGTTTTTACGCTGACGATGCTCCCTCTAATGGGCTAGATGTCACTTCACCTCGCCTCAGATTCCCCAGTTTCGATATAATTATTTAGCTCTTGTTTTATTAACAATATCTACTGCAGCCTCCTCCTTTCATGGCACTACTTAATAGCTTTTAGATATAAAATCAAGTTGATGGCCCCTCTTTTATTTTTTATGCTCGCTAATTTTATTGGCAGTAATTAATAAAGTGTATGGTAAAGAGCCTTTTACTCGTTGCCTTGAATTTAATCTTAATAAGTGGGTTTTTGCAGTTGATATTTGCAAGACAACGATTCCATTGAAAAAAAGTACAGAAATTTTGTTGAAAGTGAATTGTGTGGATATATAATTTAATTTAATAATTTAATGAAAGGCAAATTTTAAAAAAGAAGGTAACATTACATGAATTTTGCGTCGAAGCTACACAACGACGAGTATTCAAGCTTATGATTTACTTCCTAGGCTTTTTCATGCATGATTTTAAAATTGAAGTTGCCATTGGGTTTGAGAAACATCTTTGCTGCACATGTGAAGAGGAGCAACCTATTGTTCCTGCTGTATACGTAGAAAGAAGGTTCTTGACTCTAAAAGAGGTGACAGATTACTTTCTAATGCTTTTAAAGCAGAAAACGGAAACACGTCTGGTGAAACAAATTTAAAAAATTGCCTACGGCAAAATTCTTTGATGGTATTTTTAAGTAGCAATCTGATGACCTTTTTCTTAGAAGCATACAAAGAGATTTGTCGCAGTGTCTTCTAAAAGTTCTTTACTCGCTTGTAAAGATATAAAATTATTTCTGTGCGGCATGATATTTTTCTACGAATTTGAACAAGAAAGGGTGAGGCTTAATTTAGAAATATCGTGAACCTACTCGTCAGTAAAATACATTGAGTAGAATATTTTTATCACACCCTCGTTCCCTTATTGCCAAAAGGATATTTTTTTCTTACCTTTGAGGTAAATATTTTTTTCCAAATATTGTGCTCATTCTATATGCTTGAAGCAACTGGAGAAATATTTACCAAGCTATTTTTCCATCCATGATAAGCAGAAATGGTGGTCCAGGGAGATCCAGGAATTTAATCAACGGCATTCAATCACAAAAAGCCAAAAAAATCGGTCAAATTAATTCTATTGAACCAGATCACAGCATTGATGAATCACCGGCAATACATCCTGATCGTGAAGTCTGCTCTGTGGAAGAAAAATCAAACGCTTTAAGCCCTTTGAGATAATAGGGCGAGTCGCATGCATTCAAAGGCCATATAACATCATTATCGCGGCTGCAGTCTCATTTCCCTATATCCCCGGCTGGCTTTGAATGCCGTGTGTGACTATTTATTTGTATTCAAAAGCGTTCCACAGCTCCCGCGGCTATATTTATATTGCCGATAATCATCATGAAATTGAATAAAAATAACTAATTAAGCATTCATTCGCCGTCAGTTCAATGGCCGCAGCAACAGCAAAAGGTACTCACCCGGTTCGTTCGTAGGATGAGTTGTGAGAATAAGGTTTTTTTTTTATCGCCTGAGAAGTCATTTTGCTAAACAACGCAGGTGACAGACCGTAAAATAACAAGCGTTAAGGAAGATAATCCATTTTTGTACAATTCACATCGTTTGGACAAAAACACGGCTGAAAGAGTTGTCAGCGATGAAAAGAGATGATACACTCTTTTTCCGACGTTTACAGTACGCCCCTGGATACATTTATATATGATCCTGGCAAATTTAAAGGCTGGAGATAACATCGGAGGCCAGTTATAGTATTTAAAAGAAAGCACGGTGAATATTTTGCAATGAAATTGAATAGCATCCCGCGCAGCAGCAACCTTTATCATCAAACAAAATCTGTGGAGAGGAAGAGGAGCAAGTTTTTCAAAAGTTCGCCGGTGCTGAAAGGCAAGCTCTCTGCTGTCACGCTCAGGGTCTGGATAGCATTTCTCTCATATATTATTTTTTCGCCAGCATTTTCCGCTGCTCGCGCGACTAGATTTTCTGTTTGCGGCCGATTGTTTGGTTGATCAAAAAGAGAGCAGCCAAAAGACCTCCCGTAGTTGCAGCCGGAATCAAAGGAGCGAAAAGCGAGCAAACCCAAGCCAAGGTTAACAGGCATTTATTATTCTACCTGCCGAGATAAGAAGCAGATGCGATCTTTTTCACACACACACATACGCATACGTACTTGCTCCACAACATTCGCGCGCGGCGGCCAAAATCTGCTCCTAACGCGACCCTAGGAAGGGAGTGGCCGTCCAATTCCCAGCCTCCTTTCGTCGGCGCAGCTCTAACGGATTGAGTGAAAATTTGACGCAATTAACGTCGACAGCAGATCTGCATTAACCAGCCGCTCTCATAAATTTATTTAATAATCTGCTTGGCAGAAACATTTTTATTAGCAATATTCGCCCGGTGGCCTTTGGGAGAGAATGCGGCATCAAAATCGATGGATGAAAGATAGCATCTTGATGTCCTTTCCTAACATAATTATCTTGTCTTACACTTCGCTCCGTCCATGCCCCTCATCTTATGCATAACAAATGAAGCATCTCTTCAAGTGGCTCACTAACTATGCAGCAGAGTACAAAGAACATCTGTAGAAAGGCGCGAGAGAGTGTATTCTTTTTCTCCTCTCATTCGTCTATCTTTTCCTGCTTATATTAATGTTATAGGTGAGTGTAATTCCACGCTGCTGACCAGCCGGCACACTCAGCACAAAAATTTCGAAACCCGCCGGCGCTGGGGATAAAAAATATTACACCTAATTTTCCTATATGCTCTCCTGGCTCTCCTGATTTAAGCGGCTGATGCGTTTCTTTTAGTCTACCGCGCTCTTTTTACTAGCACAGCATGCTGGCCTGATGAGCTCGTTTGATACTGACCAAAGAATGAGAGTTAAACATGCATGAAAGATAAACGCATAGCGTGCGAAATTCTTGGTCAAGAGCGAAGATTTGTTGGATTTTTTCTAAGTTTAACGCACGGTATTCTGAAAGCCTTTTACTACTATTATCAAATAACAAACCTGCAGCGTCATAAATTAGGTAAACGTGCTCCCTCTAAATTTTAAAAATTTTCTGTGTTGTCATAATACAGCTTTTAATTTTTTATTTGGGACTTGCGTTCAATATTCTCTTATAACTTTTAACTTTTTTATTTCTTTTTATGGTCTGAACAATTAAAACAAAGGCACTCAATATTTTTTATTGATTAAACACTGGTTTGACTCTATAATATTTTGGGAATAAAGAGTTTTGGAACAATAGATATTATTGTCTATGAGGGCATGATATACTTTCCATCAAATGATTTCATAAAGAAGTGATTCTTTCATCGTGACGCATACTTAAAATTATCAGAGTAGAAGCATTGAATTTTAATTTAATTTGCTGATATTAAATTACAAAATCGCACGAGAAGATATTCTGACAAGTTATAGGACTGAAATTTTAGTACTGTTCGCTTCATAATCTTGAAATATTTAATAATTTTTCGAACAGTGGACGGCACGGGTTCAGTGCAGTGTTTTTCCTCCAGTACTTCATGGTGGCCATTGCCCTTACAACCTTTTTCTGCAATAAAAACGTTCTTTAGAAATGGATACCCTCGCGCAAAATCACAATTAAGTACAGTATGAGTTAGTGCGTATACGCAAAATAAATAAATATATCTGACATAAAAGATAAGTTACGCACTATTTCAAAGTTTGTTGCTCAATTTCTCGTATTGCTCATTCTAATTAATAGTGTCTGTAAACATATAGCTTCTAACAATTTTCCTATCTATCAACAAATTTCCTCTTGCTGTCGTAGATGGAGTAAGCACAATTTTACCACACTGAGCAAATCACAAAATCAGGCCACTTGCAGGTCCAAATATTTGCGATGTTTTGCGAATAGTCTCGGAGAAGGAGGCAGAACGAGAGCGGCGGCAGGGCGTGTGGCTGCCTCGTGTCGAGCAGGAGCAGCAGCTTCGCTCGTCGGTCGGCGGCGCTCCAAGAGCGGCGCGCAGCGGTGGCCACAGCCCCCAGACCCCGGCCCGGCAGTCTGTGCGGGTCCCCCGTGTGGTAGACGTCGTCGGGTGCAGCTCTCGCTCGCTCTCACCGCGCTCGCCGAGCACTGCTCACTCGCGTTCGTCCTCCTGCACAATCAATTCTGCCAGTTTTGTGACTGTCTCACGTGCGGAACTCGCCAAGTACTGAATCATTGTTCTGTCTGTGTGCTGTGCGTTGACTGTCGTTCCATGTTTCGTGCGAATTAGCCGTTTTTCGCACCCAGAGATTGTCGCCGCCGAGATGTTGCATAGGATGATGGCCAAGTTCACGTGGACGCTGATGCTGATTTTGGTTTCGGATTTGGGCGCCGCCGCCAAGATCGTCGCCCCCGCCGAGGAAGCAGGTCAGTCTCGATTGTTATTATTTGCTCGTCTTTCGTCCGACTAATGCGGCTCGCGATGCGCGCTAACGAGCTGCTCGAGTTCAAAGGGATGCGGATTATTTTGAGGTTGATTATGAGAAGAAACGTCGCCGGGGCCGGTTTTGTCTCGCCTTCGTTGGCTCTCTTCATTTAATTAGTGCTTAATTAGCGTTGCGCAAACCCACCTCGCCGAGTCTTCAAATTATCAGTGCAGAAGCCGACTTGAAAGACCGGTCGCAGCATCATCAACAGAGAGAAAGAGAGGATGCGCGCGTACGTGGGTTTTTGCGAGTAGTTAACCCAGACAGGCATCTCAAAACCGCCTAACGCGCGTGTGTTTACGCTCTGCCATAAGTGCTTTTTCGACCTTCGCAAACTCGGTAAAAGCACCATTTTCATGAAATGTAATTACCACCGGCCCATAGCGCGACGCGCTGCGAAATTAAAAGTGCCCCGATACGGCCTTTTACTCTAGGAAAATATGATTTGTGCGTTCGCCGCGTTTTCGCTCGCCGACCGGCTGGAATTTCGCAACAATCCAGGCACATCGTAAAAGGAGCATATTTTTGTTCCCGCTTTGGACACTGCTAAAGATGCTGGCCTCTTTGATGACCGACGCACACACACACATTTGGGAAGCCAAATTAAAATCGCTCTGCTCGTTTTCCGAGAGGAGAAAATTACACCCATAATGCCGTAATTATATCGAGATGGGTAGCGCTTGATAAAACTGGTTTTTATCCTGAATGATAATAACGCAACACTTAAAAACGAATAAAAATGTTTCCGTAAATGTGCAGTGCGCTGACCGTTGTGATGCTTTATTTTACTTGCTCGTTAAACAAGGCGCTATTGCATATCTGGCATATCAGTAGCACCGTAATCCCGCAAAAATTTTCTGCTCGTAGATCAGGTTTCCAGTGTTACTGAGAGCTCTTCTTTATGTAAAAATATTCATCATATTCCGTTTGTAATGATGTCTGTTATTTTTCATTTTTACACAACGATCTCAAATTGCTGTTGATTTTCCTGAGAGTTTGGTTTTCATCAGAAGTGTGCGTAATGATGGTCAATTTTCTCACAATGAACTCCGCTGCTCAAATTATGGTTTGCTAGAGTGGAATTTGAGAGAGAGGGACCAGCCAGCTGATTCTATAGAAGTGCACTGGCTATTCAAATACACGTTGCTGTTCGATCGAGGGAAAGGTTTCATTGTGATTGCAGGTGTTCACTAAATTGCTGCTGCCCGGCCAGCAGTAATTCACACGTGCATATCCTGAGAAAAAGCAGTGGGCGGGGCGGCCGCTCGGAAAACAAGATCAAATTCGCTCCTGCCGCTCTTCTTATATGAGAGAGACAGAGAAATATATGTATGCTCGCCGAGGGGAGCATTTTAATGAAGAGCTTGACATGGGTATTATATAATGCACATTAATTTTTTGGTCGCTCCAATCTCAACACCCGAGACGTTCTTCGCGGAAAGAAAAGAGTTGGATCGTAAAAGCAGAAAACCTTTTAGGGGCGTCTTGTTCTCTGCGCCTTAATGAAGACGTCATTTGTAGCGAGATAATAAAATTTGATTCATACGCGGTTTTAATTACAAATCCAATTTCGCAAGCCGCCAAGCGTGTAAATGCAAAAAGTATCAAGTTTGTTGCTGCGTTCCAGAACGTGAGCATGTACAACTTTATATCGGTATAGATTAAAACAAAGAGTTTTTGCGAACCTTTGCTCAGTTGGCAGAACAGTTTTTTATTTGAAATGACCAGTTCACAAGTAACAGAGTAAATTCAATTTCAGCCGTTTGATATTTCTTCAAACAGCCGTCGGTTTCAATATCAAATTTGTTTCCCTTGTTATTGCTCAAAAGCATGACAGTTCATGCGATGTTTTATCAGCTGTTACAGTTTGTTTAAAGCAAGTTATGAGTCTGATTGCGTGAGCAGTGAAATTAACCCATTATATTCAGCTCTGTCGGAAAACGAGCCAGCGCATTATGCATTTATTTATTCATTCATTCATTCATTCAATATGCAAAGAGATATTTCCATATCGATAAAGGAGGAAAAAGCAATGAACGGGTAATATCTTGGAATTTAAGGTGTGGATTGCTGCAATTTTTAGCCACCTTCGCAGCGTGACCAAACACTTAACTAAATCTTTTTATTGGTGGCAATAAAAATTTTTACACGCGGCATAAGCAAATTTAATTACTCTGCTGTCGCTTCGGCCAAAATACTCGCGGCACTAATTCTGGTCCCGATTGTCCTCTGCGAAGAGCAAAAGTGCATAATAACGACTGTCACTGCCGTCCGTGTCTAGTCTACCGGTTTGCAAGGGAAATGGCACGTACACACCTCTCACTTGGAAAAAACGAAAGGCACAACGCGCGAAGATAATAATAGCGGGTCCGAACGAGCGAGAGGTTGTTACACTCGAGCTTCGGCTAGCAGCGGATAAATTGGGTGTAATGATTTTTTACTTGCCTTTTGCTGCCGTGCGCGAAACGAAATTCGGCAGCCAAGGCTCTTTCGCGTTATTATTTTTGTGTGCTGATGGAATTGTATTTTATATCCGTGCAGAGGCCGCAGTCTACACAAAGAGTGAGACAGCGAATTTGAGTCCGCTCCTTTTTCCTATTAATATTTCTTGCCGAAAGCATTGAGATTTGTATTAGTAGACAGCAAAGGGGAATATATGTATTTCCGATGTGTGCTCTCGCCCTAATAATTTTTATCCCACTGCCGGCCGGCTGGGGTGGGATTGCTTTAATAACAGTCGGAGTGAGTGTTGTGAGAGGAGGGAATGAGAAGGGATGACACATCAAGTCCTGCCATTCCTCCAGATTTTTTGACTATTGACGCCAGATGATGATTGTATTGTGTTATGTATGTAGGCTTGGGGTCCTGGCGGGTGAATTTGGGTAATGGGGGTGGGAGACGGAGAAGCATATGCAAGCGCACTCAGCCTCTCAGACACTCTCCTGCTTGCTCAGACGGCGATAGTATCTTCTATTGAAAAGATAACATTTTCCTTTTCGCCGGGCAGAAAAGAAATCTGCTTAACTCGGCTGGTTGCGAATACGAAAAGGAAAGGGGGGCCGTCGACTGTCCTGACCAATCACGCTTTAAAGGCAGCTATAGAGCACTTGATGGGATTAGGCGACCAATTTGCGATTGATCGTGGGGGATGCGAAATGAAAACCTTTTACCGATATTGCGGCCAAAATGCAAATTTGGCCCAGGAGCAAACGTTTAAGCTAGTTCCGGAAATAGAAGAGGAAGTAGCAGATTTCTAAAGACTAAAAAGACACATTTTTTTTATTTTTTTTTTATTCCGTTCACGTGAATAACGCAATTTTTCAAGTACAAAACTGTCGTTCTCGACTATATCTTCCAAAGAAAGTATGAAAAAGTGGATTCCCGAACTTTTTGCTCGGTTCTCGCTGAAACAACTCGAGCGAAGGACAAGTGAGTTGTGTGTGTGCATGCTCTTGTTTGTCTTCACACAGGTAAGCAGGCGTTTCCAACCAACACTTGGCCGCATCAGCAGTGGGAAATATTTTCGTACTGCAAGCAAAGTGTATCCAAAGTGATATAAATATATTCCTCTCCGAGGAATTCTTTTATTCGGACGAGTAGCAGGTTCTCTTTTTTATCCCGACCTGCCTGCCAGTTCTGCCGCCGCCGCTGCTCTCTTTTTTTGTGCATGCACACACACTCTTATATGTATGTACACATACACACAAACGCCTGCGGTTACGGCCTCATATATTATTGAATTCATCTAACAGCGGCGTCGGCAGCAAATAATAAATGCCCTTCTTTCGCTGTGAGTGAGGAGAGAGAGAGAAGAATTCTGCATTTCGGGGGTTTCGAGTTGCAAGCAAAATATTATTGCCACCGAGATGGAGGAGGGAGCAACCTGCTCTCACCCTTTGAGCGGAGGAGGAGGGAAATAATTCACGCAACCATACACGAGCAGGCAGATTCAATCAGCGCCAAATCTCCTTTTTATGGCGTGTCTCGTTCTAAAAATTCAATTCGAAATGCGGACGAACAAATTAGAATTTTGTAAAATATCATGAGATGGCGTTTTTCTCTGCTGAGTTCGTTTCCCTTATCGCAGTCTATGCATATGATTTGGGGAAAATATTGTTTTGTCACGCTCTTGCTGTTTATAACAGGCTTAAGGGATTAACGTAAGGTGTGACCGTCACGGTTGTTTGAAAGTACTGACGAGAAAGGCATCGCTTGTCACAATTTACGATTGTTTTCTGCACTGTTTGAGTCGAGTATTCATTTTGTTGAATATTAGCTCCTGCGGTTTTTTAATGGAAATATGCAGTGTAGGAGCAATGCAAGTGTTATTATTCGGGAGAGTGCACTTTTTAATTTAAAAAGAGAGGAGAGTGTGTCTAGACAGAAGAAGTGTGGCTCACTGAAAAGTGTAATTGGCTGCACTCAAAGGAATTGAAGCCTCGGAGCACTACTTCATTTCGCAACTCTCACGGAGGCTAATTTGCAATTTCAAGTGCCACCGCCTAGCAAGCACAGGCATGCGATGGTGCATGCACACACACACACACACAGAAAGGGAGGAAGCCGCGCAACAAATGCGCGCTGCGGCTGCTGCTGCTGCTGGAAAGACGCTCTGCATTTTATTGGAAACAAATTCAATAGATGTTTGAGGCAGATGAGAGCAAAAACAGCTCGTGACTGCTCCTATATGGTGTTGTGACCTTTTCGTTTGCTTGCAATTTCGAGCAGGCAAACAGATTTTCTTTTGTGCTGCTCTTTTAAAAGAGTTCAAAGGAAAGCAGAGAATTTTTTGCTAATTATATCTGCGGGTCTTTTTAATAAAAACTGCTTTGAGAATCTGTTGAGGATGCTAAATGTGACAATCTGATAATATTTCACAATTTTATTGAAAGCCTTGGTGGAAAAAAAATCGAGAAACCCCTGATTTGACTCTTGAAGGTATATTTTCTTGACAGTTGTCTCGCTCCACTTAAGCAAAAGACATACGCTCCAATGGCACACGAGGTTAAAAGGCGCAGTTTTCTCATATTTCCTTCGCCGTATCATCGCATTGGCCACTTTTCCGTCAGCAGCGGAAATGCACGGCGATATTTCACATGGTAATTGCGGCGCTCGTAGTACACACTGAGTGCAATATTGAAAATCCAATAGTAGAGCGCAATGTATAAAATAAATGCTGAGCTGGCCAATGCATTTTCTATTAAATGGCCGCACACCGTGCCCGTTTATGAGCTTGAAGAGCGGCTCTCTCATCCAAGAGGGTTGCTTCTGCCTCAGCGTCTCGTGTTCTCTCAGTCAGTTTGTGTGCCGCTGACCTGTGTGCTGATTATCAAAGGCCCAAGAATCTCTTCGCTCTCGGCGTCGTGCTTGTTGGCAAAATATCATTACGCGAGGCGAGCGAGGTGACCTCTTTATTTCAGCGCCACAATGCAATAACCATCCTTCTCGTGACCGCCGTCCATAATTCGCTACGTGCATAATTGCACATCGGTCTTGTTGAATTTGATCCTCTTCGAGCTTCTGCATTGCTGCAATTTAACTGGCTGATGGATGAAACAGGAGATGTTTGCAGCGGTGGTAGCCAGCCGATATATACGGTTACGTTTTGTCAAAATTGCGAAAATTGATGAATCATAGCACCGGAAAGGTCGTCAATAAAGCCACGTCTTAAACAAAAATTTAACAAATGATATATTTTATGAGATTGAAAACGTCACCAACAAGACAAAAAGTATAAAATATTTGGCTCAAATTTAATTTTTGTTCAATGGCAGCATCTTTGGTTTGTTCTGTTGAACAAAATTTACATTTTCTACTGACTCTGTAATTTTATGACCGACTTACCTTTGTCGTCCAATGATATTTCATTCATTCAAAACAAATAAAATTTGCCAAAATTAATGAGTTGGCATTTTTCAACCTCAAAATTTTTAATTGTTTTCTCATATCTTGCTTTAAAAAAAGTTGTGCGTATCTAGCAACTATCGTGCTCTGAATAAAAATTATTGTTTGTAGGCCTTGCCTTTTTTCCGACAGTGGTGCAATAACCACTCGAAAATAGCACAAATAGCAAAAATCAATCATTAATCGCGTCGGTGAATGTATGCGGATTAAACGCCAAACCATATAATAATTTTAATATCGTGCATGTGCCCAGCATGAATTGAGTCATTAGCGGCAGACGCTGGTTGGCTGCAGTGCGCAGCATTCACGTCCGCCAAACAAATATATAAAAATGCTAATCGCTGCATCGGCGGGACTGAAATTATGGAAAGAATTTTCAATTAATGCTCGATCGATTCAGGGGTAGCCACACTGGACCAGAGCCGACGGAGATGCCGGGGGCATAAATCACCAAGTAATGGCCACATCCTGCGCCGTAATTTATTGCCGCGATGTAATAATTGCCTTTTGCATTCGCCGTTTTTATTTTCATTCCGGCCAATCATTGTTTTTTCCTGCCCCAGCCCCTCTCGGCGTGCGCGCGTCGCAATAATTTTGCACAGTGTGTGACACTTTTATCATGTAACAAATCATAAATCGCCGGCTCGCCGGCGAGTACCGCTTGCGTTTTGTACGTGAAAAGTATCGGCACATCACACATATACAGAGACTGGATTTTATATTGGATTACATAGAGCGGAAAAAGTACAACGAGTTGCTCTAGATTTGAAATATATGGATAACCTCGACGCGTCGATTTCGATCGATCCGTTTCCCCTTTGCAGCCGATCGATCATTGATTTTTAATTACGGTGCCGATACTAATGCTCGTCCTGATTCTTATCCTTCCACACGTGTAATATTAAATGTATAAAAAGTGCGGCAGCGCCGGCGGAGAGATGAGATATTGATTTTTTTAATGCTTGGTAGCAGGGCAACCAGAAAAAGTTATTTATTTCACGTGTGTGTTCGCCTCGGCCGAAGAGTGCTGTAAAGAAGAGAGGAAAGTCGGCTTAATACAGGCGCATTGTTGCGAGCAGAGCGTTGATAATCAATTTTAAAATTGAAAACGCTCCGCGTGCAGCGCTCACACACACACACACACACACTCGAGCCAACAGAGAGTTATTAGTCGGCGAGCCCCCTCCTGATTTATTTTATTTATTCCGAATCCCTCGACGATGAGCAACATAATTAGAGAGCAGTGGCGAATGCAAGAAGCACGTAAACGGGTAGTAATGCAATAAAGCCACCTAAAAAGATTATGCTGCGTCGCAGGCCAGGAATACATAAAAAGTTCGTTTTCCGAGCTCATGCACGAAAGGGAAATGAGAAAAGGCGCGCATAATGGGCTTGGAGAGGAAATAAGCTGGCGCGTGATCGGGAATAATTTGTTTTGTTTCATTTGCTATACAAATGTATATACACGCTAAAGCCACCGCGGTCACATGCGATCAAATGAGAGCGAAAGAGAAAAGAAGTCCCCCAAGGATTTGTTTTTAATTTCATGCTGTATGAATCATGTGACGTGTGCAAAAATGTTTTTTTTTAAATGAAAACAGCATCGTGGGTATTTAAATGCAAATTAGAAAAGCAAATTAGCTTTCGGCCGAAAAGTAGAAAATTACCTTGTTTTTGCTTGCTCTGAACGTGTTTCTGATTATTCAAGCGTAAAATCCATGGCGTTAAATCTACAAAATAATTTGAAACGCTGACGTCTTGCCAGATTATTCACATTTTTCATGGGTATTTTGAGAAGAAGCAGAATATGATATAAAAAGATATATATTCGCTTGCTTCATTCTGTAACGAATTTATTCAACGAGCACATTTAATATTTTCATTTGACAGGATTTTTTCCTACGCGCCTCCTTTCTTTATTCAAATAATTTGGATATTTCCGCTAAAATCATACACGCATGAATAGCAAATTTATTATTAAATTATTTAGAATTTTAACCTCTAACATATTTTGTAAATTATGCTATGTCAATTCAATTCAAACATCCTCTTACGGGTAAAATTTATATTGTAGGTAAAATTTTACTATCCATATATATTTATAAAAATCGTTCTCCTGAGAGTTGGCAGTTTTTGTCCAGCAGAGTATTAATTTAAAAACATGAAACCAATTCATGGTGTTTAGTGCTCTTCTTTAAAGCAATGCAATTAATTTAATGCCCACTGTTACGCAATTTTCAATTAGCTTCTTCAAAGAAGATTTTTTGTAAACAAGATAGCACTGAGCATTTTAGCAATTCAAATTGCTAATTTCGAGCCTATTGACGATCAGCTGCCGCCGTCCGTCGACAAAGTGATGTCAAATCCACTTAGGATGTCTAATCTAGCTAGATTACGTATCTGCCGTTGAAAAGAGGTCCATACAACTGGCACTAAAGAGCCACTTCGTTTGCGTCTCATTCGGCGTGAAATTAGCCACAGACTAACGCTTTTGAGCGTGGCATAAGGTTTGCCGGCACCCGTGTGCTGAGAGCCGTTATTAAATCAAATATTGTATTAAAGCGAGAGGTGCGTGGCGTGCTTAAAACGAAGATGGTGCGCGACGCGACAGGGCGTGTGTAACTCAATAACACGCCTCATTGCGCGCCGCTCTTAATGTGTTGTTGTTCTCCCAACGACCCTGAGGACGGCGGCAGCGATGATGATGCCTCCACTCACTGCGAGTACGCGTACGAGGGAATCACATTCATTAAAAGTACGTGCGTTCCCGCCGCTGTGGGGCGGAAAATAAGAGGGATTTGTGTTTTTTATATTTGCTGCCGGGGGCACGGCGCGCGACACGCTGGGATTCGGTTAGGTGGAGTGGTTCATGATGATGAAACACCCTCTTGTGATGAGCACTTCATCGCCCTATTGAAATGCCCTCGGTGCAAATCGTGTGCATGTAATTTTGAGTAAATTTGTAGCAGTGAAGAGAAATGATTTGGGAAGCGCTAAATTGCTGCCAAGGCACAGATGAAGCATTTTTTTAGCAAAATCTAAATATTCTATATACTCAAAATATATTTGTGACCTTTGACCGAAACAGTGAATTTTAATACAAATTATCAAAGGGTGTGTGTCTAATTTACTTAAATAATCAAATTTATAGGAAAGGTGGAAAGGTATACTTAATCAAATTTGTATCATTTTAAGTAAAACGAAGGTGCAAGTTGCAACACTTTATCTTAACCTACTTCACCTATCTTTATCATGCTTTATTGAACTGTAGTTAATCATTCGAGGTAAATTTCTCGGTGGTTTTGCAACACACCCGTCATTAGCCAATGATTAAAACAGGAAATAGCCAATAACCACAGAATGTCTAGTAGAGTCTATGTAATTAATTATTGTAGCCAACGAAATCAACACAACTGTGTTTGTAGTTGAGGATGTTGCTACTATTGCGATACAAATTTCATCATTAACTAACAAGCTGCACGATGCAAATTGGTCGACACGTGTACAACAGCCACAGATCCACACGGTATTATTTTTTAATTCCACCCGTTTGCTTCGATGCGAGTGCTCGCAATACAGCTGATTGATCTTTAATTGAAACAGAATAACCACCACTTGCGAGCCTGAAGCATCAGCGTCAATTTTGTCCAACTGTCAGCGCACTGCATATATTCATATATAACGTATATAGAGCTGGTGCATCGTTTTAATTAATCATTACTCGCTTGGTGCATAGCACCGGAGAAGCAATTGGCTCGTGAAACGTACCTAGACTAATTGAGTTTTCCCGTCACTTCACACACAAGCTGCATATAAGCGCAGTTCGCGTGCATGTCGTGATCAATTTCCTTTGGCTACATATAATGCGTGGCAGGGAGATGCCTTTATAACGCTGCAGACTGACACGCTGAAACTTCCTCTTTGCTTGCGCTGACTTGATTTAATCGTAATTAGTTAACTTTGCTATCCATGACATTATTCTAGAATTTGATGAAGAATTTTACAGCTGTAATAATCGAAACATGAACATCAAGATAAGTAGAAGATTAAATCTGTTATTTTTATGTGAACGAGTACTTGAATAAATGCGTCTTTGTTTATTACAATTTGTCAGTCATCCCATGGCAGTAAAATTTACTAACAAATATTAATATTTTTATAACCTCTGCTCAGAACACCCCGTGGGCTATGAGCTCACCGGGCCCCAATAACACCGCAGAGTGGACAACATGGGGCACAAGTGGTCGCAGAGGAGCTTGGGCCCAATATGGCTATCTTTTCGCCTCCCCACACAATAATTTATTATTAAGGAAAGTGTTTATTTAATATCAACATAAGCTGTGACCAAGGAATACAGCTCTTTTAAGTGAAAATTTTCAAACACCAAAATGATAAAATTATATTTCGTGTATATTTTGCCACTGACAAATGAAACATAAAACAAGTTATGAGTGCATGGGATTTACGGGAAGCTGTACAACAGTCAGTTTTCTTTTGCACCAGCAAAGCCCACCTTTAGCTTTTGAATGTTTTTCGTCCTCCTTTACATTTCCCAGGGTCGAGGTGAAAAATTGTACGGCTTGTCTGCGGCCGAGGTTAAATTATTTTTCTGCATGTGGAGCATCCAGCGAGCTGTTCGTTCGGTCAGCGACGCCAGCAACATACTCGGGCGTCGATCAATTTTTATGGTGATTCATTTGAGGTTCACCACATCATGCACTTATGTAGTGTACGTGGTGCTAGTGGAGGTGGTGGTGGTGGCGTGGTTTGAGTGAGAGTGCATTCTCATAATTACACTGCACTGCACCAATTGCTGTCGTAAAATTTAATTGCATCCCTGCGCAAAATTAATGGTCTACTCACCCACACTCTTTCAAATCTCCATCATCATTCTGCCGCCGAGAGAGAATCGCTGAATAACTCTCCAACAGCTGCTCTTCCGCTTTTTTAGCCTGGTGTTCTGCATTGGAAATCGGGATGAAAAATGAGCCGTTTTGCACCGCCTGCGTGATTTCAGATCTGAAATTTATTTAACTTTGGACGCAGAGGTTTTTGGGGAAGTAAATATATATGATATTTTGTCAAAAGTTACTCGGTTGTTAACTCTTTCAGGCTTAAATTTTATCTCATCTCTCCCTCCACTCTCGGCAGACAATGATATCGATAATTTATTGCCAAAAAATTAACAAAAGGGGGGTCTGAAAGGCAACGAGACGACGGGCGAAATGGAATTAAATCCGTTTAATTTATACCCCTGGCTGAAATAAAAGTGGGAGCAGCAAGAGAGAAGGGTCAAGAGTTTTATACCGGCGGCCGGATAATATATTACAAAAAGCTGTGACAGTGATTACGACGCCTTTTTTACTTTAATTAATTGCGCTTTAATAAAAGGCAGTGCGCATTGCACGCAGCACGGAGCGCCCGAGTTTGCCAAGCCATGGTTTGGCGGAGAGACAGCAAAAGTCGGTGAAATTTAAAATTCTCCGGGCGCCTCGCTGCGGTAAAACTCGAGTGCGGAGCGGGAGAGAAGAGAACGAGATAGAGGTTTCGGGGGAGCCGAGAGAGTAATTGGAAACACAACTCACACATCATGCAAATAAAGTTATTCTCTGCCTCCATTATCAAAGTGCGCGTGTCGTTTGGAAAGGGTTTCGACAAACACCGTAGAACCTGCGGTGGTGGTGGGGAGGGCAAAGCGTTCCTATAATTGTAAGTTTGTGTTGAATTGTCTCTCCGCCGCCACCTCCCCCACCCACTGCCACCCCCGTTCGCCCCACAGGTGATTTTAATTAGAGAAATTGCCTTCCTCGTCGAGTCGCGCGAGCGGCCGGGCGAATCTGAACGCCGCCGCTCAAGGGGTGGAATCGCGGCTGAAATTTCAATTAAGAGCGCTTTTGCGACAATGCTGCGCTGTGCGGGTAATTGAATGAGCAGTCGTAGCAGGCGAAAAGAGGTAAGGCGCGCGCCCGCGTTTTATGGAGCGCGCGCGAGCATGAAAAGGCTTCTCTTCCAGCAGTTTGTCGCTTTTTCCTTGCGACACTGCCGTCTCCTCTCTCTCTCTCTCTCTCTCTCTCTCTCTCTCTCTCTCTCTCTCTCTCGCACTCGCAAACATTTCGTTGCTTTGCCAATTAGTTTCTCAAGGTGTAATATTTCTGCTCGGCACGTCGTTCGCCGCGTCTCCCCCTCCTCCGCCCTTCGCACCGGTGGAAACTTGCTCCTTGTGCGCTTCCACGTTTTTCTCAAACCGCAACCCAGCCTCCTTTGCCCGAGACCCTTTTTTTCTTTCTCTCCGATAGTTGAAGACCTGCCTGACAAGCTTTTATGCACCCTTCAGCACGAAATCGCTCGACTGCTTGAGATATTTCCACGCGGCGGTGACTCCGCAGTGTGTGGTTGAATTGTTTACGATCAGACGACAAGCAATACACTTTATAGGAGGTTGCACGCAAACCAAGAAAGTGCACTGCATGAACTTACTTGCAGCATTAAAACGACTGAATTTTGACTTATTTTCAAAACATCCTTTTCTGCGGTTGCTCGAATGGCAGCTGTCAATTTTGCGTCTCAATTTTTGTTCTCATGGATATCTAATACATTTGTATCTTGTATCAAAGTCATATTGCAAGACAAATAAGATACCCAGCAGTTGGGAAAGGATAATTTTAAATATCTTCTTCGGTCTTCATCGGTCAAAAACTGTAGAATCCTTGACTATTACATAGGTCTGAACTCATTTTAAAGATATAAATAAACACTATTCCCCTATAATACATCCTAAAACCAATAACCTCACACGTTATACAGTAATAAGCCACGAATTTTATCAAGGTATTAATCATCCTCTCGCTTCTAAAATTACTTCACCACATTCCAGTCAAAACTGATTAAAAATGTATCTTAAATAGACCAGCAAAAATGTATGTAGCAGGAATATGAAAAAAAGAGTTGAAGTAATTCAATAACGAGAAACAGCAATTTGGGCTTAATTACAATATTTGAGCTGTGGGTTAGCGTAATTACTCAGTCAGCTCTGTTAATTGTGCGGACCTTTCGGATGGACTTAGCTGCACACGAGCACCAATTAAACCATCTTTTGTCGTCCAACGCTTTGAAATGAGTGAATTGAGCTCGCAGCTCCAACGCATACAATATCCAACATGATGCAGTATAGCAATTAGAGCAGAGCTAATTTATTTGTTTCGCGCTCGCGCATCACTTTAATAACTGCGGCCGCTTTAGTCTCGGGAGCTGCCGTTCAGGGTTCGTCAGAATGCGCACAAAAAAGGGGCAGAAAATTAAGCGGGAGGCGGAGTGCGCGGCGGCAAACAAATTAGCTGCTGATAATTGGCGCCGAATTAATTGCCAGCCATTAAATTTGTTTAAAGCAGCCACGACGACACATAGTAAATTAATATTTGAGTAATTAAGTGATGATATTATTTGGCCGCTTTGTTTCGAGGTGCTGGAGGGAAACGCCGCTTTCGGCCTTAATGGCGCTTGGCCCCGGCCCAAGACAAAAGAAAGCGGCAGAAGCCGCTTGCTTTGGCCGTTGTCAAACAAGCGGGAATTAGTATCATTGTGTTATAAGCAAACAACGCATGCTTGGGACGCGCGGCCACACGCGTACACATAAATTTGCAGTCCCTACGCATGCAGCATCACTGAATAATATGAGAGAGAGTATGTGTGCGGAGCGATTGTTACGCGACTCAGCACTGGACAAACAGCGTTGGGCGGGTTGCAGGGAGGGTGCGGTTCCAAAGGCCACACTGATTCACACGCCCGTTTCTTTCAAATTCGAAATCCCGCAAGCATAAATTCGGGGTGATTTACTCAGCTTCCCGTGTCTGCGTGCATTCATTACTTTTTGGGTGGGAAGGGCTGCGGCTGAGTTGAATTTGCTTCCTCCTCCTCTACGGCTGGTTATATAGCGTGTGCTTGTTTGTTTTCTTGTTTGCCCGGGATTGTTGACCTGTGGGAGTGAATTATGACAGACGTGCTGATTATTTTCCTTTTGCAAACTAATTTGAGTTGTGTATCGAGTTACAACATCACAACAACACGAGAGGTGGCTGACCCACTTCGCACAAATCTCTATTTTGGTCTAAAATATCATTCCAGTTTGGAATAACTGAGCGACAAATTGAGCTGGTCGATTTTAGCGACCTGCATAAATATGGGAGGCATATGTATTTGAAACTAAGCTTTGCAGTGCTGGGGAATACTTACTCCAAGGGCTTTTTATCCAGCGTCAGCCTGCGGGCTCTTGCCTATTTGTTTCCATCGTCAATCTTTTTGTAACTTGACTTGTGGTGAGATTGATTGCTCTCACGTCTCTCGGGGCAGCATTTTCTCAGTTTCACATAATTAGTACAAAAAGGGATTGCACCGCTGCAAACAGAAAATAAGGCAAAAAAGGTAGCGAGAAACGTAGAGTTAATGCAGTCTGCGAACAACTTTCAAGGACTGTATTTTATATTTGTAATGCTCACGAGCAAAAGCTAAAAGAAAATCTCAGAGATCTGCTGCAAATGATGCAACCCTCGCAGCAATTTTAATGCAAAAACTGAGTGCTCGGAGAGAACAACAACAGCAATAGTAGTATTTCCTCAGCCATGAATGCTTCTGGCAACAAGCTTAATTTTATTGCAGGGAGCACCATATAAATGTTGCATGCGGTGCGCACACCCAGACAGAATGCATCTAAACGTACACGGCGGCCACACGCTGCTCGCTTTAGCTCGCATCGGTGTAGCAATAATTTATGCGCACACACAGTTGTAAAAAGTCAGGTAGCGTCGAGATTTATTCGCACCGGAACCCGATAATCACCGGGCCGCAGCGGACGAGAGTAGTTTCGCTCGCAGGCGTCATTTGCATGCGCCTCTCCAGAATATGCATTCTCTCTCTCTCTCTCTCTCTCTCTCTCTCTCTCTCTCTCTCGTGCGCGGCCAACGACATAATTTCGCCTGCTGGCCACCACCAGACAATGCCAACCCGTCCTTAAGTCCAGCTCGCCAACCGGCCGGTCGGCAGTCAACATATTACGCCCATTTCCTAGGCCACGCGCGCCGGCTCTCTTATATGGTCACTTTCCTGTCCTCCGCTAAATATATGAGAATGCGTGAGCGAGTCTAAAGAGCGGCAAGAAGCATTATTATGCAAATTTATGGCCCCTTCTTATGAGAGTTAGCCGAGGAATCAGAATCACGCACTCCAATCTGCTGCCTCGTTTGATGTTGCAGCAAGAAACGGAATTTTGCGGCGGAGGGCTTGTCCCAGTTTTGCCCGACCGGTCAACTGGATTTTGGCAGACTTGTTTTCATTAAAGCAGGTGATATTCATCCAAAACCTGCTTTCTTTCTATTGAGAAATCTCAATTCATAAAAATTTAAATTCTGGACATACACTTATTGCGACATGGGTGATTCTCTGAAAGACCTTTTTCCTAATTGAGTGAATTGCTTTGATAATCTCCGAGAAATATCTCCGCAAATATTTTTTATGTCCACTTTAACTTTGCCTGCTGCGATGTTTGCCTAAAATTGGAGGTAATCTTGAGCAAGTTGGCTTACATTTATGCCACATCTTAAGTAAGAATGTATTGGTGAAGGTTTGTGCATGATAATTTTTTTATTTGTGCATCGCGTAAACGCCTTACCAGAGTTGATAAACATTGTCGGCTAAAGGTTATTTTGATGGCATGATGTCCAATAAATCAAAGTCTGGATGGTTCATGCTTAAAAAAATTCGATTGTTGGTTAACCCATGTATAGCCTAATTTTTCGTAAATTATTTTAATATTGTTACATATTGCTAATCTAACTTTTGTACTTTTCCCGCACGGAGTGGGAGAGTGCGTAAGGGAGCATGCGTGAGACATTAATAAAGTTAGTAAGGAGTGAGTCAACAAGCAAAGTGCCTGCGTTTGATTGCTACTCCTGTACCTACAATTAGATACAGTTACAATTACAAAATATTGGAACTACAAGTACAACTACAACTTACCAATTAGTGCTAGGTAACAATTTATTAAATATTTACCATATAGATTTCCCAAAACTTACAAACATATCAGAATTGAGTTTATACACAGCAAAATTAAGATTTTGCAATCAATGGCAACTCGTAGAAAATGTCAAGAATTAAAACTGCACATTTCTGGTTCTATTACAATTATTTCTAGTTTCAGTCACAAAAAATCTTTATATGTGATATTAAACAACTCAACTTCTGCAAAAACGACTGCAAAAATCATTTATGCAATCAGTGAAAAGCAAATATTTGACCTGTGACGAGGTACGACCTGCACGAAATTGGCAAATCAATTCCAGCCAAACCATTCAATTTTCCACCGGTTGCATTTCATCGGATCAAAGCAGTTGCAATCGGTGAACCGGCGGATTGGCTCGCGCACACGGTAGCTTCAGGTGAAAATAATTCTTTGATTGCCTGTGCTGACGAAGTGAAGCCGACGGTGGAGGCGGTTTCGCATTAAAGGGTAGCTCGACGATATACACTGCCTCAACCCTCTTGCTTATTAAAGCGGAGGGTGCGTGCCGAACATGCGAGCTAGACCGCACGCTGGCCCGGCATAGGTATGCGTTACAGGTGTCATATTGATCAGGGGCGGCATATTAGGCTACATAGCTGATGGTGCTACTGCCTCGGTGGCGGAGTCGCCCGCCCGCGCCCGCCGCCCACCCACCGACGTGTGCTCCTTCTGTTTCATCTCGCGTGCATATCCCCTTTTGTGCGCTCAAGGTGCGTGAGAATGAGTTTAGGCGCGAGACGATGATCAAAAGAGGCGGCTGAGCGTTGCCCAAAATGGCAACTCACGCACTTATTCAGCAGCGAGGAAGTGCACAGATGTTCCTTTCAAGTCGGTGTTTGGCCCAAATCTCCGCCTAAAGCATTCACGCTACTTTATGATTGACAGGCGGCAAATCTTAAGCCAACAGATATTTTGCCTTCCGTGCGTCTCCATCATTTTTCGGCATGAAAAATACTTGGGTGTATATGTTAAATTGAATAACAAAATGCCTTGAATTCTTGACAAAATTAAAAAAAGAATTGGCTGCTCTCGAGGAAAAGCAATTTGGGCTCAACTAAAAAGGAATGCAATTTTTGCGAATAGCACGTATTTTTGTGTAAACTCAGGCGCTTAATGGAAAAATTTTATTTGTCCAGAGGGGCATTGTGCGGTTGAACCGACTAATTATCTTTCTCTCAGGCCAGAAGTTTTTTTCTTTATATTGCGTCTCAGCCTTGGGAAACTGATTTTCTGCGTATTTTCCCAACACCGACAATGCTGGCCGCTTCTAGGGAGCATTATTTACAAATTGTGACAGCCGACAATAAACCTTTTAGGTGTATTGCCCTCTAATTTTGCACCGCCCGCGATCATTAAATTCATGTGCGAACAAGACCTCGTTCATTAAAAAACATTGAGGCGCCGGGATTGTGAGAAAACGTGGCTCGGTGGTAGCAGCCAGCTGCCAATTTGCACCTCTCGTGTCTACTCTCTAAGGTACTACCACGGTCAAAAGCTTTTGATCCTCGAGTTTTATATAATTTAAAACCGCGGAAACTTTAATAGCTTTATTGCATTGCTATTTCTATAGCTGCGGGCAAACTGCTCCTAAATTGCCTAACAGTGTGTCGTTTAGTTGCGCCAAATTAATTTCGGCAGAGACATCCTATCTGGCAGAGCGGTTTTTCATTCTTGAGATAAAGGAGACTCATGTTAAACGCCACCTATCTTTATTGTCGATCTAAATTAATTCAAGCGAGGCTTTCTATTATTTTTCCACCTTCCCGAGCATGAGCAGGGACGATATCTTTTTTAATTTTCTAAAAGCTCTCCGACCACCAGGCCTACTTTCTCGGAAGGAAATATGGGTGGAAAAAGACGCAGTGCCTTTTATTTCAAGGAATCCAGTCGATATTGAAATTTGAAGAGGTCCCGAACACGAACAATCTCTGCGCTATCAGTTTTTTACAACGTGTTTCGTGCTGGCATTTCCAAATCACGCACTTAGCCACGAAACCGTCCAGGAGCAGTTGCTCCGAAACACACTCTTGAGCCGACGAATGAATTATTATTATGTGTGACCCTCAGGCTTCCTTGGCGAGAAAGAGATAGACATACATACATTTTTGTGTGTGTAATTTCACTCCTACAACTCAGGCAGATAATTATTATTTCGAGCGAGCAAACTGCGTGCTGTGGAATAAAACAGAGAAGAAGAATTGGAATGATAGTAATAATGTGCTGGAGACCCGAAAGGAAGGCTTTTGATGGTATTGGATTTCTCCTTGTGTGTGTGCGTTGGGCAGGAAACACGATATGATCGCGCACAGCAATAAGCTGCTTGCTCACTTTATTAGAGCATCAGACTGGAGGAGCACACAGGCTCCCGGCCAAAGGATGAAAAAATAATAAAAAGGGGTGGTATAGTTAATCACAAGTGAGATAATTCCCTTACACTTTTGAATTTTTTACTCCATGGTGGTGCATTGTAACTTGAGAAATTTACTATAATGTATTTTATTCTTCGGCTCATTAAGAGCTATAGAATGGGGCTGCGAGAGAGGGAACAAATAAATAGGAAAATTGCTCGATGCGAGATGACCTCGCGTCATCATTCCGTCGGATTCAGTGGGGTTTTATGGCCTGAAAACTGCTTATTCAATTGCAGCTCAATTTATTTGAACATTTTTATTGAAGCAAGCAAAATACATTACGCGCCCGTCATAAAAATGTACTCGCTTCGTGACTTTCCTACCCTCATTGTAACGAGCTTGATGTTTCTCTGCCAACTCGCCTTCTTCGCTTATTTTAATTTTTAACTTATTCCTCGAGTACAACATAATTATTCTTGACTCAAGGCTGCCATGAGACGGTTCGAATTAAGCGTAACAAATAGCGTGTGCTGTTTGTTCGGCGTCAAACGCCTTTCGGACGCGTTTGCCATTTGTCAGCGGTCAACTTCGCCACATGGTGTCTCCTCCAAATTACGCTTAATTGATGGTGCCCTTTCTTTCGGCGCCCTGGAGCGATCGCAGAAATTCATACACATACCGGTGGCCTTTGAGCTATTATGATAATAAATCTATTTCGATGCGAGAATTTCATTCCGCCGTGCGTGCGTCGCACAATGCCGGCGCTAAAATATTCACTTTTTATGCTAAATGAGCGGCCGAATGCCAGGTTTCTCAACAGACTTAACGCAGTGGGGATAATGACTTATCGTTATTTTTGCCGCGAAAAGCCTAAAAACGTGTATGAAATACATAATTGCTGCTAATAGTATAATAAATGTCGGTTTCACAGCACGTCGCAATCAACGTCTCGTCACTTTTTCCTAATATGTTAAAATTTTTCAGGTTCTACGGTTATGTGTTCTCCGAAATAAATTTCGTTTCAGATGCGAGCTCTTAGGTTGTTAAGAATTTCTCCACGTCCAGAGGTAGTTTAATCCGGCGAGAAAAATGCGACGGCTATCATTCTTTCGCCTTTGATAAATCCACCGCCTCGTTGCGAGCATTAGGACAAAAAACAGCCAAAAGCTAAATTCAACGGAGCTGCTGATACAACATCTTGCGGATAATCGAGAACACGACGCGAAGGATAACACTTTTTTTAATCATTAATTCGGAGACCGATTTCGTCCGAAACATTCTCACTTTGCCTAGCACAAGGAAAGATATCCTTCAAGTAATTACACGCCAGCACGGATTATAAAAAACGACTCACCTTGAGACTGTCATGATACACTTCAAATCCTGTTGCTGTTAAAATATGTTTTATTGTAGCAGCAGAGCAGAGAGGTAACTTTTATTAATAACCGTGTATTGCCGCATTGTTTGCTAAGTGAAGTGACTTGAAGAGCGTGTTTATGTATCACGTGAACAAATAAACAATCGATGCTCGCGCGCCTTTTGTCAGAGGCAATAAGAGGCTTTCAAACGCTCCTCGAATGTGGCACCCGCCGATTCAGTAAATTTCGCCTGTCGTTGCCTGCTCTTGACCCGATCTTTTTACACTCGGCATTTGTGCGCATTTCTATGCAGGATCGAAAAGTGTGGCTGCAAATCGATTGTTTTCCTCTCCACTGTGCAGTGCTGAGGAAGAGGCGAAAACAAAGGCCGCGGTGAAAAGATATTCCCCTGCGTCTGGGAGGAGCTGGAACAAGCATTTTTACATGCCTCATGAAATAAATCTCGGAGCTCTATATATGCTGCTTTAATGAACTCCTTTCGTTCTCTTTTATATTTATTAGGAAGCGCGCCAAACAAAAAGCGGCGTTTTTCACCGTGTCGTAATAATTTTCGTCGCCCTACCAACGTGATAATGAGGCGTGCGGTGGAAATTAGAGCGCGGAAAATCACTCCATTTTTCGCCCGACGGGAGAGACGTGACTTTTGTGATAATACGGATAAAATAATCGCAATAATTCAGAAAATCGAGTGCCGCAATCTCTCTGCCGGCAACAGACATGCGATCCTCGTCGCAGCGCGCGCAATTCACTTGCTTTGTATAAACGAGATGGCAGCTCGCTTAAATGAATAACTTGTCAGCAGCACCACTTTTTTCTCTTGGGCTTCAGAGAGTTGTTTCTCATCTTGCGCTGAGAGAAAACTGCTCTCCGCCCGCTGCAATTCGCGCAGCGGGAGAGGAATGTGCTGATTCCACGACCAGACTTTGAGTGAAGTTTTGCGAGCAGATTTCTGAGCGCAGACGAGCAGAGTAGATCGGGTTTAATTAAAATGATTTGCACCAGTTGTGAATTATTGATAATGTTAGTCTCATCGCAGAATGGCGCAAACTGAGAACTATATTATGAAATAAAATTTCTTGCCAGTCAAAAGGAAGATTTCCACAAAAACTGACTGAGAGAATATAATAACAAGAAAAATATAATTTGTTATGTAAATCTACTAATATATTTATTTTGCTTTCTTCATTATACTTTACAGTCATTGAAGCAAATATTCTGCTGATAAGGCCTGCTGATAAGGCCTGGTGCCGTAGTTTTCTCTCGATAGCACTTGAAAACACACTCGGTTTGCTTTTTCAACTGCAGAGCGAGCCTTTCTTTTCCGCGATTTCCACTTGAATGTCCACTGTTTGTGCAGCATTTTCCTGGGTGTATTATTAAAGCGTCTCTCTTTGCAGAAAGCGCCAGTGCTTCGGAGCAGTCAGATAAAATGTGTATAATTTGTTGAATACTGTGCAGTGTGCACCAAGTGCAATACTTGATTGCTTTGTGGACGGAATGCTCCAGTTAGATACACACCAGCAGCGGCACATCTATCAAAACTGCACGAGCTCTCGCAGCACTAGCAATAAATATAAACCATGTTTGCTCTGTAGGATTATTATTACTTATTCACTGGGCTGCTGCTGTGAGCTCTTTTCCCGGCAGCTTTATGACAGCCCGCCGGCGGATATACACTCTTTTCCGTCGGCAAAAACAATATTCACTCAGGCTGACAAGCTGCGCGAGATTGAGTGCAAAGTTTTTTGCACTTGGTGCATAATACATGTCTAATGACAGCATTGCTGATGGTTTAATTTCCTTTTGTAAGCGCATATCCATCAAAGAGCAGAGTGAAACTGTGAAATGGTGGTTGACGAGAAAAGCGAATCTGCATTTTCATTTAATGTCGTTTCCTTCTCGCGGCCGATTTGCATGGTTGAGAGTATGTTTCTCGGATATGAATCATGAAATCACATCTAAAATTAATGCATGCAAGATATGGTAGTTTTACAAGGCTTTCGTCCTCTATAAATCTATTTCACTAAGTTGCAATAGTTATGGACCTCTATAGCCTGATTCAAATTTTAAAGATTAGAATTCCCAATGCAAGTAGTTGTTTTTTTAATTTCTTAGGTTCACATATAAAAGTTGATACAGTTTTGGTTGGTTTGCTGTTGACTGCTAGTTTTGTGTGTCACTGTATCTTCAAGTCCATCTATATTTCTGCATAAAGTTATATATGTAGTATCATAGATCATACGATGTTAAATTTTTTAATCATAAGCAGACAAAATTCTGAATTGATTTTTATGTTCATGTTTGAGTAAAAAAAATGATCAAAATCCACTGATTTTTTTTAATTTTTAATCATTAATTTTAGGCGATATATGAACCCAAATTAACAAAAATTTCCCCAAAACGTTAAATATCTGTAGTCCGTAAAAATTTAATTCTGCCCAAAATTATTATAATCATAATCAGCCTACGCCAACTACACGAATATTAAAATAGACATCTCGTGATTACGGTCGGCAAAGTCAAACAGAAATTGTGATCAAACGTAGCCTTACATAATTATTCGGTGTCAGAGGTAAATTCTTGTTGATTTCCCAGCACACGCCGTTGTGTTAACTGTGCGAGCAGTAATCACGCCTATTGACGAGTGCGACAATTTAATCTCTAATTGAATCACTAATTCGTGCGCGGCGCCGCACTGTTTAGCCGACGAGCGTGTTGTATGCGCGCAACAGCATTAGACGACCAGCTCGCTGCTATTGAACGCGCGCATCTACAATGCAAATCATCAGCACCGTCTGTGGGATTTGTGTTTATGGTTATGCACACACGCTGCGGCGGTGGCTGGCAGTCCTCAGGTCAGATTTTGTCTCTCTGACCAAACGCTTTGTTGCTCAACAGAGAAAATGCTGATATTTTGCTGCTCAATTTGTATAACTGGATTTTTCCCAAGATGGAATAATATTTCTGCTGCTCATTTGCATCCAAATGCGCGTGAACAGAGAAAAACACTTATCTGGCGTCGAGACGGCAGCGCTGCTCTACGGAATTAAAATACACATTAGCCGCTCTTTTTCATGATAGCGGGAAATCAACAGGGCAATTTTATAAAGAAAGTATTCAATAATAAATTGCTTTTGGTGAGAAATATTTCTAGTGGACACCGATATCATAAGAATAAGGGATTCCAACTTAATTTAAATCGCTATCGCCGAATATGGCTCCTCACTTTCCTAATTGGGTCGCAAGGAATTTCTGCATAAATTTCCCTCTCCTTTTCGTTAAATCACAGTTGAAAGGATTTCTAGGAATCTGCCTCGTCTACAGAAATTGAGATGTAAACGCGCCAGACCACTTTAATAAACGCTCCTCGGCATATCTTTTTAATTCTGTATGCGCGGATCAAGTTGCAATTTGCCTTTGTTTGTCGCATTACATGCCGGGAAAACAAGGCAAGCAGGAGAGACTATACTCTGGCAAGGCTCAAAAGCGCGCACAATTGTATGCTCGGCGCCCTTGTTCTTATGCGAATGTATACGGGGAATATTTTGCTCAGCACACTCAGCACGCACACACAATTCAAAGCATGCGGATCCTTTGCACCAGGTGTCGGATTATGACGCCGCGCGCTTTGTTGTTAGGTGAGAACGAAGCAAGATGAAATTCCATTTTCCGCCGCTTTTCTACAACAAAGACTACTTTCACCGACTTGATTTGGCCTTTTTTCGCGACGCAGCCCAGCAGTGTTTCAAAGCAAAATGTGAGCGGGCTAATAAAAAGCGGAAGCACAATCTAATTTGAACAAAATTATGCAATTCAACTCACTATTAACGCTGTGGAACCGAAATCTAGAGAGAAACGCAGAGCATTCGCGAATTCAGTCCAGCCTTCTGCCTGACACTTTGTTTTTATTTTTCCCATTGCGTCTCCATCCCCCAGCGCATGACGTAAAACAAGCCTTTTTGCACCCAGTGCCCTCCTTTCGCTGCGACCTCCCCACGCGGGAGCGTTTTTCCCTCATCTCCTAAGTGCATTCTTGCTTGAAAATTTCGCAAGCAAATGATAGTCGTGTTTGGCCATCCTCCAACAAAAAACGCTGCCAGCAATTTGTTATTTCCCTTTCGGGCTCGCGCGCGCATTATTCAAAAAGGCGGCGAACTATAAGCAGGGCAGACGTGTTGGCTGATGCGGCCGCGCAAGGCCCGCTGTCTTCCAGGTAATTGAACTGACAATCAAGGGTGAAATCAGCCATCATCGATCCGCCAGCCGGGCTGTACATGCATTTTTCAACGCTGGGCGCCATCTGACAAACAGCCTGGCTTCGGAGAGGCTGGAAAAAACACAAGTGAGCATGCACCGCGCGCAGCAGTTCATCATCATCAGATAAATACGCGTTTGTGTGGAATTGGAACGCAGAGCGCGGCGGCCGATGACTGGTAATAAAGACGGCCTGGAGAGGCTCTCGTCGTCTTGGTTAGACGAATCGTCGCTTTTACGGCGCGCCCGGCAAATAGAGTTATTTATTTTTTATGATTTTACGAGCGCAAACAAACGGGCGGAGAGAAGTTTTCTCCGTTCCTGCCGAGAAAAGAGAAAAGAAAGAAAGAAAGCCAGAAAGGGAACTCCTCTCGGAAAAAGCTGTCGCCTGGCGGAGCTTTCGATCGAGGTGCGATATTGGACCGCAAGATTTACTGCATTCGTGCTTGTGTTTGAGTGTGTGGGTTGTATTTTGGGAAAGAAAAGTATTCCGACAGGATGGTGATTGCTCCTGTGTGAAGCCAGTAAGAGATAAGAGGGAGTGGGCTGTTCGATGGGGAAATTATATTATTTGTGCGGGGCGACCCTCCATGGATACACACACGTGTATATATATAATACAATTTCTCCGCGCGTCGAGCGAAATGAAAAATATTTCCACCCAAAGCCGCGTACGTCTGCCTTTCAAACTCGAGATAAATCAATATTTTGATTACGTGATAAGAAAATTATATACGCGCTGGCAGTTAGGAAAATATCGTAGGAGCATACGTGGGTAGTGTGCACGCGCGTATAAAAAATAATCTTTCGCCGATATTTGTATGCGCCGGCCTCGGCTGTGGCTCGGGTGTCTATTTATGGGGGCTGCTCTCAAAATAAAGAAATTACGTCTGCGGGCGAGTTATGATTAAGCGCGAAGCAACGACGGATTTAACCGTCCGATAGGTTTTACCTTGACTGTTGTTGTGAGACAACTTCATTTTTCTTTCAACTGACAGCAACTGCGAAGTTCAGAGCTAGAGAGCACGTGGAACACATAATGCGGAACAATAACAATAATTCCTCTGTCTGGTAAATAAAGCAACAAAGAAAGGTACAGTAAAAGAGCACTTTTTTGCTGCTTTGACATACTTTGGAAGAATCTATTTGATCACCATCATCAGCAATGGAACGATCACCATTAGTCACTTTGAGTGTATTGCTCTTTATTTCTCCACACATTTGTCATTGAATTGGAAAGAGGATGAAATAGGTGTGTTGTGTGTTCGATTGATAAAACTGGCTTAGCCAACAATAATCAGACACAAAGCTCTGGAGCTTCAATAAAAATATCAAACAGAGGAAATGCTTTTTCCTCTGATGCATGATACGGAAAATTGTATTTTTATGAAATATTTATTTCGTAAGTTGTTTCGTCAAACTATGGAAGGTTTACCTTTTTCTCCGAGGGATAATCGGCCTGGCCTTGGTTTGATTCTCTTGAAACCTCTTCAATGATTTTCTCTCAATAATTTCATGTTATAGGCTGTCGAATCAGCGCATCAGGAAACTCCTGAGAATATTGGAAAAATGCTTAAAATATTTTTCCAGATGCCGCGCAAACCATTGTGCCAACTTTGTAAATAAACATCCCATAAACTTTTACCAAACTACTTTGAACCACTCTTTGCTCGTGATAGATTGTAGGTTAAAATTTTTTATTGACTCACTTTACTTTAATAAAAGTATCAAAGTACATTTTGAGAAACAAATTCTTTCCACAATTGTGAACGGCTAATAAAACAACAATTTTTTTGGATGTGGCATCAAACGGAAACAAATCGGTGAATACTATCTTGAACAAAATTGTTGCAGCGGGGTTTTTCATCAGACATTGATTAACGCGGCACACACCACGAAGCAATGCATTTCGTAGAAACAGTTGAACATCCACTCAGACACTCGATAATTTCCACCAATCTAAACGCAGCACTAATGAAGCCGCAAAGTCAGAACAAATATTTGCCCTGCATGCATTAACCCATTTGTTGTCAAAACAAGTCTGCAGGGTTGAGTAACCAGCATGGAATGGCAGCGGTGCAACGCTGGCCCGACTGCTCTGTGTGCAACCGCTCCAAGAACAATGAATGCCGCGCTGGAGCCATTACGGCGGCTCGGCATAATTAATACACATCTGCTTTTAGCCGGCAAATTAGCCTCGGCTAATCACTCTTCGAGTCGGGCAGACAAACGTACTATATTACCATAATGCCGGCCGGCCGGCCAGCCGGGCAGACAAGCATTGCACACACAACCCCGACGCTGCTGTCTTATTAATCAGCCTGGCGAGGTGCGAATTATTTATTAGACGCCCTCCAACTCCACACATGCCAATTACCTCCCGAGTTAATCGCACTCTGCTCTAAAAATACGGACGAGAGACAAATTGCAGCTGCAGAGATTTGATGCCGGCGTAACCCGAGGCGCAAAACTGCTAGATTAAACGCGAGAGCGAGTGAGTGTGTGTACCGAGGCACGGCTAGCTGATCCAAAATAAATAAAGTGGCTCCGCGTGTAATGAGGATCATCCGAACCAGCGGAATGATTGATAGCGCATCTTGACTTTATTATCCCATCAATCTTGTTCAGGAGCGAGCAGGGCGGAATTACCATCTCATGAAATATTTACTTTGTACTCCGCAGCAAGGGTTGCATACATTTGCTCTGCCGGGTGGGAAGAGAGGCTCTCGAAAAATTTTAATTGCTTGTCCTGCCAAATGAATCCGTTATGAAGTTATATTAATCGGCTGGCGTGCCGCCCGCGTTAGTGGTAATAAAGAGGTGCGGGTATTTATTTATTATTTATAGAATTTGACAGGTAGTTATGCTGTGCAGTGCGTATACGGGAGTGAATGGACGGGCAATGCAGCCCCCAAATTTAATTCATGAGGGACCGCGCACCATTCGAATAAATCTTCGCCTCCGAGTATTGTTATTAAAATTTCCAGCCTGGCTAACCTAATGTCGTACACAGCATATAAATTACGGGCCAAATGGCCCGACGACCCTCGAGTCAGAATCTTTATTTTCGCTCGGCGATGAAGATATTTAGATATGCGCATAAAATTAAGAGTGTCGAGCTTTGATCATTTTTTTGAGGTTACGGGATGCAACGTCCTCTTAAATACATATGGCAGCGTATTTTATTATTTCATAAGGAAGCGGAAAGCGGAAAGTGGCAGGTTAAATATTTACCCAACGCTTTCGCACTACATTTTTCCGGGGCTAAAAATGACAAGTCGGCAAAAAGTCAGCAAATCCTCCGTAAGACCGAAAACTTCTTCTTCCACTGCATAAAAATTTTAGCTGTTGCGCACGTCTCACGCTTTATAACCGTCTCTCATTTCCATATTGTTTACTGCAGATAGCAAAGCGTAAAAAGACGAGTCGCCGCGCTCGCGTTCGGCTTTCCTCGATTTTTTATGTTCCTATAAGCAACTCATGATTTATCTCCCCTAAAAACGATCAAATCTTCCCACAACACTTTCGACGAGCGCCTAAGGAATCGTTTTATAATAAAATAAGCCGCAGGATTTATCTACCGTACAAGCAGCTGGATAAAAAGCGCACGGAGCTGCAAAAAGGAAAAAAGAACCCTCGGCGTCGTGTGAAAGTGGAGCTCACTGCTATTTTCCATCTAACTTATCGCCCAGGACCTTTTGAGAGGAGAGAAAAAACGAGAGCAAGGTTCGAGCTATTTATGCAGAGAAGCCAGTCGAACAACGCGCCCTTTGGAATTTTCAAACACGACTCGCCAAAAATTCAATGCGGAAAAATTACGCAGCTAAATTGCTCGAACCTTCGGAGTTTTCCGCCGGTCTGGTTTCGAATCACAGCACGAATTTACGTGGTTTTCGCATTTTAATTTCTATGCAAAAATATTGGCTTCATGAAGTAATGAGGGCTGGTTTTGTGGCGCCTTGCAGTTTAATCAAGAAAGTTAAAAATGAAAACCACTCAGTGAAAACACATTTAGCGAAATTATCGATGCAGTAATTAAAGTATATCAAGAAGCTTAACAACTCTGAATACTAATAAGAACACAATAAGTTTTCCTTTGGCTATAACTGAACATTGCCCTAGCTTAAAATCATCTGTCGTATTATTTAGACGCCCGAGACAATAATTATGGTAATAATTTTAATGACTCCACTGGCTCATCTCTACTTTGTTTAAACCCACGTAATTTGTCCCCTATTTACTTGTGTTTTTGCCGACTTTAGTGATCACGTTTTCACAAACGACATGTGGACAGCAATCAGAGAGGGGCAATTAGAGCTAATCGGCGGCGGAACAATTAGCCTGACGAGGACATGGGTGTGCGAATATAGAATATATATTTATATTGCACAATCCAGCAAATAATAGTAATTACACGCGAGTAACATCTCCATGCAAAGCAATATGTGCATACCTGCAGCTACACTTGTACACATGTACGTTCGTGCGCAGCGATTATTATTATTGTGAACCACTTAACCTCAAAACAGTTGTAGCTAGCTGCTATCCACACAGTCGTTCCAGCTGCTTGCCGGCTATTTCAACTACTAAGCAACAGCGTTAGTAGAGTTTTTACGAGCAGTGGATAATTTAAAAGATATTTCGTGCACGCCTCAAGATTTTCAACCACAAGCACCACACAAGTTTTGATTGATAGAAAATAAATCTTTTATTGAGTTCTCTGAGACTTCGGACACATTGTGGTTGTTTTTCCTTTCTCCCTGCAATGGAACACACGTTTACGAGCACGGTGGAAAATGAGAAGTATTGGCCTTTTATCAACAGTGCATCGCGTGGTCGGAAGCAGCTCCATGCAATAGAGTACGTGGATGAAAATAAAACACTCGGGCGGCGGGCGGTATTTGCTTCTAAATAAGGTTTTGCCGCCACCCTACTGGGAAATGATTGCACGCTGAAGGTATAACGGCATGTATTTTTTTAATGCCGCACAGCGCACGCCGGTGCTGTACCAATTGAAACACTATATCCTGCCAATAAAGCGGGAGAAAAAGAAGCCCGAGAAGAGTGTTTTATGTCATGATCGACTGGCACTCGCGATTGACTTTCTATTTTTCAAGACGGATCCGAATGGCTCGCTTTCGCACAGCAGATTGAGTGTCAGAGTCTAGAGTGATTAGGGGTGTGTTGCCTGCCACTGCTGCCTTTTCATCCCTCCAACCAGTGGCAGCGATTTTGTGCAAGAAGTGCAGTAGGAAATAGAAATTACATTAACACTTGTACTAGAAATACATATCATACAAAATATTAATTAATATATTTATCCTCCTCGTGTTGCGCGAATAAATCAATAATTCAGTCTCAAATGAAGAACAATATGAAGAGATAAAGGAAAATTTCAATAAATTATTTAAAAGTTAAATAGACTTTTCTCGCTTTGTTCCACTTATTTTTTTCTCTTTGTCACCATTATTAAATATCGCTTGAAGTAAATAAATTTTCAGAACTTCCAATTCGTAATCCATTTTTGAATGGGGAGTCTTGAATCCGTTTCCAAAATATGATGTTAAACCGGTCAAATTCATTTTCATCATTTTCATGAATACAAAAAGCGCCGTTTTAACTAATTTTACAAGCAATGAAGCACTACTACAACAATTTTTGAGCTCAGTCAACAACCTCAGGGTTGAAATGATTTTGAAGTTTACACAACCTTTTGGTTTGTTGTTTGGTCAAAAAATCTAGATCCAAAGTAAACGACCTCTCCAATGCTTGCATTGTTGAATTAACAGAGATAGCTAACTGATAGATAACCGGAGGCACCCTAAGCGCTAACATTCAGAGCGTGTTTGGTTTGATTATTCACTTACTACTTTGTGTTTCTACATAGAAGACTCCAGCAAAGTCCATAATATAAATTTATTTGCATTTTACATGTTTATGTATACGAAAGGCAAAGGAGGAAATTTGCTTTTCTCGAGTAATCAAAGCCGTGAGAGAAACGGTGGCAAACATCGCCAAGAAGACGACTCTCGCTTGATGTTTAACTTGATCGTAATTTGCAAGTGATATCAGGTGCGGGTGGATTGTCGGGGCTTCAGCTGCGCGGCGTTTCGATTCGTAGCCCTCTAATTAACAGTCCCCTGCGAAGTTTTAGTCGGAAATTTGGCCGCGCGCAGCACCGCTTTGGCTGCCATCCAAAAAAGGTTTCAGTTTACTCGGTTATTGTTGTGTGCGTGTTTATGAAATGAGATAGCAGGCGAGGGCGTAGGACGTGCGATCCTCGTGCAGAGATGGGTCTAGCCTGATATAATGAATGCAGTGGTGAACTCCGGCCAGTTTACGAGAGTATGTCAGCTGGAAAATTGAAACACGCCGTTCATGAATGGAATTAGGCGCCCAATTGGTCCGTTTTTTTGCCGATGCCACCACGACGGCTAATTAATTGACGACGCAAAATTGAGCATGCGAGTTGTGGCTTCTTGCAAAAAAACCTTCTGCTCTGTTGCGTCTCATTCCGCTTTTTGCTTCAGTTGCGTGTGCTCAAGAGAACAGCACGTTTGCTTGTGTAAATATTATCGTTTTCAGCTCAGCGAAATCGTTTTACTGCGTGCGGGGAGAATTCCAAGCACCACAAAATAAATTTTCGTTTTAGGTGACGTGAATGTAAAAAACTGAAACTATCGAGTTGGTTTTAGAAAAATGGAAAGCAATTAAAAATACTTAACCACTGAATAATGGGTATGTAGCTTAATACAAAAATTATATCTGAAATCCAATTCATTATGAAGGATTCATTGGAAGCGAAATTGAAACAGGATGACTGCTCAGCCCTGTTGAACTTGTAACCTTTTTGCCCTTCACTAGGAATGGCCTCGCTTCAAGTCCCGAGAGATTCTCACGAAACTTGCTAGTCCCGATAAACCGAATTGCGCCTCTCTCTAGCTTAATTAAATGGATCGCAGGCTCTTCTCATTCTAATCGCAATTTATTTCTTTGATTTCAGGTAAGAGACTGCGAAGCAAGCGCATCTGTGCTCTCTATACGAAGAAAGTCGGTCCGCCGGGGGTTGTAGTTCAGTGAGGGTAATGGCTCCATGCCTCGCTCGCCGCCACGGGTATGCGTTTAAATTTAATTAATTAGGCCGCCCCCAGACGGAATGGATTCGCCGGGGGTCGGCCGCACCACGGACGAGTAATTCGCGAGAGAAAAATATTGCAGCATGCGGGCAGACAAAGAAATTGCAATCGTCGGCGCGTGAAATGCAAAAAGCAGCATTCTTGAGTTTTCCGCGTGCCATCCCGCCCGGCGTATAAACGGGAGCCGCTGCGGCGTGCAATAATGAATTAATTCCGCTCCCGGGGGCAAGAATCTGTGCGAAAATTTTGTTTCCATAATAGCCCCAAGGAAGAGAACGCATTGTAAATATTAATTAAATGTTTCTCTGGCGGCACGCATGCTATTATCATCAGCAGCATCATCGTCGTCATCGCGAGCGTCGTATTCATTTTACGCCTAAGCAGTCGCGCTAATTAAGTTTCTTCTGCGCCAAAGCCTGTCAAGAAAAGTGAACGACGAGCCTGACTGAGGAGATAATCAGTTTCTAAACGAAAAAGCCCACCCGCCTCAGCCTGCTGCTAAGTATTTTGGTCGTCAACTTTGCATCAACACCCGCGCGCCGGGTGAAAAAGAGAAATAAGACTTTGCCCAGAAAGAGGGTGTTGGGGCGGGGTTGTTGACGAGAGCGAGAAAGAGAGGGAGAGAGAAGGTTGTCACCGGCTGGTTGCGTGGCCGTGATTATCGTCTCGCCTCCAGGATAATTATAAACAGCACCTCCTTGTTAATTCTGCGCGGCAGCTCTGTTTGCCTAATCAGTTTCGAGTAAAAGTTCAGTCACCGAGCGCGGTGGCAGCGGAGACAGGATCAAATCATCGTCCTGCCCTCTTGCAAACTTGGTAATCCTGCTCAGCGGTAACCGGCCTCGTGACCTTTGTTGACTTTTGTTTATACAATGTCATCTTGTGGTCTGTCTATGGAAAATGAATTCCAAGAGCACGTTTATCGCTTTTGTATCTACCTTGGTGCCAAAGAAAATTCATTATTTCTGACAAATGTGACGCAAACAGCTTCATGCGTCTGAAAATCAAATTTAACAGAACTAGCGTGACTGTTGATTGAAGTTTTTCTGACGCCTGAAATGAGGCGTTTTTCCAGACTTGAGAAAGAATATAGAATTCTACCATTTTCAATAAAAAGAATTGAGCCCTCAAAATACACGCAACACCACAGTATAGATTTCACAGAAAGCAAACGCGGCGCCAATACACGTTCTCCGCATTCTGTTTATTTCGTCAGCCTTTTCGATTTTGGCTGCGACTGGTTTAGTGTTTCGCACACACGCGAGCTTGTTGCACCCTTTTCATGGCAAACACACGAAATGTGAGTATGCCTTACATACCTCGCATCCAACCACCGGCAATTTTCATCTATAAACATGTTCGCTCCGTGCGGCCGAGCACAGAGCAGCGGCAACGAATTAGCAATGTAAATAACTTCGTGCGTACACGTGAATTTACAACTTAGTTTGGCCACCAGTGGAATTTTATTCACTTTTATTTTTGCATAAATTTCGAGTCCTGGGCAAAGTATTTTGGGCGCTAAACGTTTAAATTTATATTCGCGGCTGAGGGAAATTCGATGAAGCTCCACTCGCTCCGGCTTGAATTACAGGTTTTGCTAAAATTTTAGGTACGGAGCTCATTTTAATTATTTGCGATAGATGGTTATAAAATTTAATGATGATTTTATCCTTATAGAAAGCTGACGTTTTAATGATAATAGCCATCGTGTAGACTGGTCAAGAGGTCGTCCACTCTCTTGGAGCAAAGTCTAAGCTGAAAACCAGCGTTTTTATAAATTCCGCATTTTGTTTTCACTCTCTGAGTTATTTCCCTGGTGTAGCGCTGCGTCATAAATTAGTTGACGGCGGCGGCGATAAATAATTTTCGCGCCCGCTGTTTTTTTAGCACCAGTGCGAGAGATATATTTATAGACATTTCGCGTGCATGTGATCAATGGATCTCTGTGTGTTCGGCAAGTAAAGCGCGAGATGCATTTAGACTTTTGTTGGGGCGCGTCATTAAATCAATCTATATACGCACAAATCCAATCCCCTCGAAAATACACAATTGCACTTAAGTCCCGACGTCGTAAATCCTGCCGCTTGGCAACTTTTGTGCTGAATTTTTAGATTTTCCATCCCCTGGCAGCCAGTCGTGCGTGCTGGGAAATTGTATTTTTTCGTATTCATTTCTTTTGGAGCCTCCCTGGGCGACGCTCATCACGTAATATCGGCGGCAGGCAGTCAGTCAGTCAGTCATACAGCCAAGTCAGTCGCATAAATATTTCCAGCGCCGCCGCCGCCGAAAATCAGTGTAGAGGAAAATTGCCTTGGTAATAATGCTCGAACGGGCGCTCTCCGCCGTCGCGGGCCGGCAATATACCCCTTCGAATAGCAGCACACCGCAATTCCTACGCTCATTTCGCCTCCACTACTGCAGTCGTCGATCTGAAATAAAAAAGAATTCGGTTTGCTAAATAAATCCAGAGAACGCCAACAAGAACGGGCTCGTCGAGGATGAGTTGTTTTAATTGGAATTCCTGCACACATCTAAACAAACGCCCCATTCATTACAAATTTCTCTGCTTCCCCTTGTGCGCTCTCTCCTGCAGCCTGTTTTTTTCTTGGCGAAATGCATGCACAATGCCACTTTCAGCTGGGAAGGGGAGCTGGATGGATTTCGAAACGGCCGCTGAACAAGCGGGTGGCGAGTTGGTGCCGACGAGACGTGAAATTTCTCCGTGGGATTAAAAAAGCAAATCTCAAGGGTCGTTCGAGGGGGAGAGATGGGTGAATTTATTTTTAAAGCATGTACCGTGTGATTATGCTCTGACACTGTCTCTAGAAGAGGCCGTTTACAAAGGCTTTTCTTTCGCGTGAAACTGTAAGTCTTAGAAGCTGATACAACAAAACATCAATTTATGCAGAGTAGATAGAATAGACAATGAATTAGCTTAATTATTTTCAAATACTATTTTTTTGCCGATTGTAGAATCATTATCGAGAAGTGTAGAGATTTTATTCTAACGAAAGTATTTCATTTTTCTGCCTTTTTGCAAATGGGTTCCTAATTTTTTGCCTCATGCGCAGATGAGAGCATATATAGAACGTTGGGACTCAAGAGTCCAGCTTGAAAAATACACGGAACTTAAATAACAAAAATCATTTAGACTTTTTATTTTTTTTAATTTTTTTAAGTGCTAAAAATGTATTCTTAATAAAACATCTGGGATATTTGCAATGAGATCAGTCAAAACCTAGACTTTTGAAATCAAATAAACTCCATTTTTCTTGGTTTTGTAATACTGTGAGTCTTTCCAATATTTCCAGTAGAGTAAATGGCTGTTACAAATTCAGGCGCTTTAAAAATCAAATCCAATTAGTGCAGTTCAGTTGAAAAACCGCACGATCAAATGGATCAAACACTGCACTGGTGCTCATTAAAATTGCACATGAATTTATTGCGAGTATTAACCGTTGACGCGTCGCTAATTTATAATACATCAAGCGCGCCGCCGCCGTTCCGTGCAATAACAATAATTGAATATCAGAATAAATCCATTCGGAGCATGCTTGTGCACATGTTGCAACTTGGCTCAATAAACCACACACACACAACAGAACGACCATCACGTTGTGCGCGGAAAGCAAATTAGGGCCGGTGAATTTCTTGCAGCGGGAGTTGGAAAAAGTTTTCATAATGTACGTGATTCGAACGCGAATAGACATCTGGAGCGAGCTAGATCATCTCGGCCGCCGTTTGTGCTATAGTCTGCACCACCGAGATGAGCTCGCCACCGCAGCCAGGCGCACGGAGCGTTTGACACAATTTCGCCAAACGTAATTACCGAATTAAACATTCATACGTGCGAGTTGAAAACAAACTGAAGTTGCAGTCGTGTCTAGCGTTTTGTTAGCGTTAATCTGGAAAAGCATGTCCCGCATTTAACTTGAAGAGGAATTTAATAAAATATCATTTAGCTATGCAGCACGCTCAACACACTAGTCTGGATGTTGCCTAACTCTTAAATTTCTTTTAATAAATAATATATAAAAGTGAATTTCTGAGATATTGTTTAATCCAAGCGCAAAATTCCAATAAAAATTAGCTTTCAGCAATGTAAGGCACAAGAGGTATTTTTAGAACAAACTTTGTTGGGAAATGAAAATAGCTCTATCATCTAAAATATTTATGGAAATTTTATAATTAAATGGAAAAAATTTCAAAGCAATTTCTGTCTGCTTTTGCTGACAAAGAAAAATAATTCAATTTAGGATGACTTCAAATGACCTGCCCAAAATTTATTTTATCTGAACTAATCTCCGGGCGGTGCGAAAGATAAATACACAGTGTCAGCTGAAGCGGACTGATTGATAGGCAGCAAGTAGTGACGGCTGACTGCCGTTGAGCTCAATGAAGCACGCGCTGCTGGAAGGCGCTTAGTAATCGGCGTAATTGCCGAATTAAACATTCATACCTGTGGCAGCCTCGAGATGGTAATCACGAGAGAAATACTGGCGAGAGATCGATCGCACCAAAGCCGACGATGACATTTTGGTGCTGCTGCACTTAAGGCAGAACTGAAACTAATGGCCCGAACGGTTGATCACTCTCAGATTATGTGTTTCCAATTCTAATGGCAGGCATCTCTCTCAGTCTTGCCCTCGCATCAGCCACCAGCACCGCCGAGAATTTATTGTAATAGCCGGTCGCAGCCAGTTTTCATTCTAGATTGAATTAAGCCGAGGAAAGGCTAAAAAGCACTCTGGGGTGAAGCGCGCGGCTTTTATCACACTTTTATGTGTTGGCGGCAATTTCTTCCCTTTTCTTAAAAGTTATATATTCGCGCGTTTCTCGTGCCCTTCGCCAGATTTCTTCATTTTTGCCCGTGCGTTTTGCGAACATTGTTTCATAACTGGAAAATTTAATCAGGCCGCTGTAATTCAGTTTGGCCCTTTTTTATCCTCACCTCTGAGCCTTCCATAAACCCTGAAGCATTTCATCAATATGTATGGCTCGAGAACAATTCAAATATAGAGACAAATTTGGGTCATGTACGAAAATATCGCTTTTTAATGCAAATGACACAGACATCGGACGCCGCTTGTTGATCCAATTATCGCGTGAGTTTATTGTGTCACAGGCCACTTTTTAGCATTACAAAACAATTAATAATTTGCAAGCGTTGAAATGAAACTGGCCGTTACCCACAAGCCAGTTCATCAGCACGAGCTGTGGCAATTTTTCGCAAGATTGATCTGCCGGAGCTGTCTGGCGCTGTCAGCATGAGTGGAACGAAAATAAAATTTAGCCAATAAAAACGGTGGCCTAATTTACATCGTCAATAATGAATGGCAAATGTAGGCGTGACTAATTAATTAACATCCACCGCCCTACTGATGAACTGCTCGGCGGCCGGCGACCGCGAACAAAACGCATTTCTCTGGCGCGAACAAAGCGGCATGGCCGAGAATAATTCGCCAGGAGGGCACCCTAATGAACATTTTTAACGCCAAATTTATTAAATTACCTTTCGTGCTGTGTAATTAATTAGGACTCGTCCGCAATAAAAAGTAATTAACTGCAGCGCGTGCATGTGAACACTGCTTGTACAAATTTGCTTCCACTAATTACAGATTAATCTCGTTTTGCTGCAAAGCTTGATTTAAATCAAACATGTACAGAGCAACTATTGTTTAGATTTCGTACATTAGATAATCAAATTTGTTTCATCCTCATCACAAAATATTTCCCCCTGAAAATTAAATAAATATTCCAGAATTTGGGCTGTAGAGAGGCGAGTGGACAGAGTAAAAGTAGAAGCGTGTTATATTATTATTATTTAATAATGAGTTACAGGGTATTGTTCGCAAATAATGCTTTATATAACATAAACCTCCTGAATAAATGTCGATTTTCAACATTATTTTTTGATTTATATGTGTGATGGATTGTTTTTTTAAACTGATCAAATGTAAAAATGTTTAATGTTGTCGAGGGAACAAATTAATTAAAATCAGGCACACTAAATGGATATGTATTATAACCATCAACCAAGATATTAAATTTCTTCACTTTTAAAATTTCAATTCAGAAAAACATTAAAAAGGCAGAATGTCTCGACATTTTACTCATTTTATTGCTTTTGCGAATGAATGAAAGTTTTTCCTGCGGTGTATATTATTCGTTCTGAACGAGTGATATCATGATTTCAACGCACTCATCTTACTTTACATTTGCATGACAGGCTATAGAAAGGAGTGATTTGCCATTCCGACCGATGAATAAGGCGAATTTGTCCGTATGAGGCGGTGATTCGTAATAGCGGAAGAAAGTCTTCTGATTGCTTATCTGCGGCGATATCCACAGCAGCGAGTGCTGTGTAAAGAAAAAGGCTCGGTCAGTGCCCGCGCTTCTGCGGGGTAATTGATTTATAGATGAAGTTAAGCGGCCCATTATTTATTATTCCCGCCATCCACCCGCCGAACTCAACATTTTTTCTGCCCATATTTTATATGAATAATTGCTCCTTGGGTGCGTATAAAAATATCGGGAAGAGCTAGCCAGTTCCGTGCATTCAGATATTAAATTAAAAGGAGCTTGCTAGGCTTTTTCGACCCCCTTTCTGTTTGGCTAGCCGTCTATCGATTGGCCCCGTCAAGAGGTGTTCAAGTGGGGCCAAAATCATTCGATAAATTGTGCTTTTCGCATGTTCTAAATGGTCGCTTTATACGTCAGTCAGCCATCCAAATAAGCTGCCGCTTTGCATTTACCTGCAGAGTCGGTCGAGTGTAAAGGCAAAGCCTTTTATCAGGATGTGAATAATTTGCAAACTACATATTTGACAGACACTACTCTCAAATTTGAGCCTCGTGTATTGAAAAGCATAAATAATTAATTGTATTGATATACTTGCATTTATTGGTCTGAATACGATGATGTAAGTGGCAAAATAGCCCTGCAGAACCATAATAAAGTTCATTTTGAAACTAAACAAGTGGCAATCAATTTGATTAAAATTTGCTTGTGATTGGTAACGTTTAACAAAAAAAAATTGAACAAAATTGCTACGTCAATATGGAAATAATTTACATAGCGACGGGGCTGATGAGAATGAAATTTGATTCGTTGATGTGCTACACCATCAAATCGATTGGACGTGTCAGAAATACCTTCACACAATCACCTTAATGAGAAACAAATGACATTTTCATGAACAGCGTCACGCATGCCAAAATCACCGTGGCCATTTTCCCAGTATTTTTCCATTGGCCTATTTATCACCAAGTGGCGCGCAGCAAGGCGTTTCCTGGAAATTAATACCCCTCATCTAGTAGCAGCATTCAGCGTGGCCGAATTTCGGAGTCTGGCGCAATTTTGGTTACTGGAGCAGAAGTTGCACGCCTAATGAGAACGAGATAGAGAGCAAGCGAGCGAGCACCCAGCCGGGCCCGAATTCAGATGTACGCGCACGTGTAAAGTAGCACACGCATAATATATATGTATGTAGACTAGCAGAAGGGTTGTGCAAGAGAGCTGCTAACACACAGGACGACTATGAAATTAATTTTAATTCAGCGGTTTGTTTGCGTAGCAGCCACACGCCATTTTAATATTCAAAATGGATGGTCGGTTGGCCAAGTTTGCTCGCATGCTCCAACCGAGGAGCAGCAGCAGCATTATATTTTCAAGTGTGTTTGCTCGCAGTTCCCGCCATCTCGAGTCTAATGTTTTTCCAGCACTACTCCATTATGGTAATTGCGTTTCACACACGAGATAATCATAATGAGCAGGCTTCTTTCCGTGCAGTTAATTTATGTGCAACCGCTGCATTTGGACCCGCTTCTCCCTGCCGCGAATAGAAAAAGGAATAAAAATTTAGAGCCGTGCGATTTTAATACGAAGTACATGCTCATCCATTCCCTGATAAATTATTAGCAACAGCGGCGGCGGACGAGCTCCTCCGCTTCCTCTCGCGCCGTGCAGTAATAATGAGAGACTGGTTTTTAACTCTGCTGGCTCGTTGCGAGTTCGGAATTAGTTTCCAGAGAGCCAGCTGATTTGCATTTTCAGCGGCTGCAGACTGATTTTAATTAGAAAGCCATTAAAAAGGGATTGAAACATCTGCGGAACGCCAATTAGAGCCACGGACAGCCTCGCGCAAATATTACACTCAGCAATTTGCGCATGCAAATCCGCGAGGAACTCAAGCCCAAGATGTAATGCGCGCCTTTATCAGTTATAGAAGGGAGAAACTTCGGATTTTTATTCAGCGTGCGAATGGGAGGCAAAAGAAAACACGAATCGGTCGAACTTTAGGAAAGACGGCTGGGCGGCCAAAATTTGTCGAGAGGAGCGCCTTAATTGATTTGCCTTATTGTTTGTGGTGTGTTATTATTGCTAATAGCTGCCATTTATTATAAGATGAAAATCGTTTACTGTGCAACCATCAATTTTCTACTGAAACCCAAGAAACTAATTGCTTCACAGTGCTAAAAGATTTACAGGGTCTACCAAAAGGATTAGATTTTGACGCTCTATAGAAATTAAATAAATGGGCTTCGTTCTCTTCATCTTCAAGTTAAGTGAAAATTTCGGGGGCAGTATTTCAGAATTTTCGTTTTGGCAGAAGAACCTGATTTTTTTGTGAGCCCCAACTTAGAGCAGAATAAATTTCAATTCGACCCTGTTTTGTGGCCGCTCTCTTTTTGCATAAAAACACGTCAACACCAACTCAGGGCGCCATAAATTCAATTGAAAAGTGCACGTCTGGCCACCGTAAATTTAAATTCCACGCACAATAAACCACCAAGTCTCAAAAATATGACCCATTTTCTGCGAGGACACATCCTTTTTTATGGTGGTGCGCGGAGCTGCCGGGCTTTCTGCGCTTCCTCACTTTTTCGCAAACGCTGGGAGCATGTCAGCACGCGCCGCCTGCATTATCTATTTGCACGCGGCGTGTGCTTCGCGCGCGAGCCAAGCAGCCGTTTTTGCCCCCGTTCTCTCGCAAGCTTTTCTTCTGTATAGTTAACCCATTAATTTTTATACAGCCGCCGGAAAAGTTTAAATGACTCGCGCGCGTACGCGGCACATATAAACACAGTCGGAGACACACAAACACGACGCATCCCAGCGCAAACATACACAGAAATGGCGGCGGCTTCCAGCATACTACACACTCTCACTGCAACTTAATATATCAAGTTTATGAGTCATAAAAATGGTAATATCGCGCTTATATTTTTATACTCCGTGTGCACTAACTACGGTAGTTGTTGTTGCTCGACGGCATAAGTTTTATATCCGGGCAATAACACGTTGTAGCTATTTTTTGATACGCCACTCGTATAATTATTATTGAAAACAGCTCGCTGCTGTAGGCCGGGTTTATGGCCGGTGCGCGTAAACGGCGATAAAGTGAGACGCCAACTTGTATTCTGCTAATACTTTATCGTCGCCGGGCCAACGTGCCGAAAACTGACGGTACTTATTAACTTTAATGTCCGCTTCTCATCATTCAGAATTGACGAAAACTGCCTCAAAATCTTTAGGATTTATAGCACACCTCTCTTTTCATCCTGAAAGCCTAAAAAAATAACGAAATTTAAACATTTTTCCAGGAACAATTTTGCACAAAATTCTTTTGACGGTAATGTTAATCCTTTTTGAGTTTACAACTTGAGGAGCTTAAGAGGTAGAAATATATGAGTAATCGCAAACAAAAGATGCCGAAACCTAAAGAAAAAAAAGTTACCAAGGGCAGTGTCGTAAGGCATGCTTTAATCTCGACGCGAATTTTAGAAGCTTTATTCTCACCCATCACTCGCTCTTTCACTCCTTCAGAGGCTCTCTTTTATTTTCCGTTTGTATTTTCCCGGTCTGTCCCTTTTGTTATTTGTCCCAAAGCCAAAAGAAAAGAGATGAAGATTTCTCGCAGCCTCACTTTTTGCATTTCAGCAGCCAGATTGTTTCTTTTTTCGCAAGCCAGCCAGCCAGCCCGAAGGAAAACGAAGAAAAAATCCTTTTCTGCGCTGCTCGTTCTTTGTGCTCTGTGCTCGAGCGGAGGATGCATTTTTATTTTATTCCCCACGGCCAGCTAGCTAGCTGCTGAACCAATTTTTCTCCTCCGCGCGCTCTTCATATTTGAACTTTTAAAAGGCCGCTTTTGCAACATAAAAGCGGCGAGTTTACGTAGCAAGGGTGCGCGCAGGCTGCCCTTATTAGAGACTTGAAATATCACCAGATCGTGCTTGACCGTCAGATATTGAGCTTAGAGAGCGCCGCATTTATGGAGGCGTTCTGCTGGCGCTGGTGTCCGATCCTATTAGGTGCACGCGTGACCTTAAACCCGGCCAGCCAAATTACGCACCGCTGAGACGGGGTAAAATGCATTCAGCTTGCACCGTGCCAAACTGCGGAAGCCTTTATGAAATAAAAAGAGAAGGAACAGTTGCGGCCAATTGGATTGAGCTTGGGTCTTACAAAGATTTGCTACGCTGCAAATCTCGAGAATGACGGCTATAGGACCTCCCTGCTTGTTAAGAATGCTAAAGAGACGCCGGAATATTAAGACTGCGATGGCCACCCGGGAAAGGGAAGGCGAATCTCTTTAATCAGATGATGAAAGGGAGACGGGAGCGAAATACTGAGGCACTCTTTTCTTGCTTACGTCGGCCCTTTGTGCAAATAATCTCTATACTCGATTTTTCATTTAACAAAACTGAATTTTTTAAATAGTAAAAAGGAAAAATATTGAATGACATGAAATCTCCATATATCTTAAAATTGTGATGTGCACCAAAGGAAATTAAGAATATTTATTTCATGCATGTAGAAGCTGCTTCAGCACCTTGGGGCTAATATGCCTTTGAACAAAGTCATTTGAGTTCTGGGCTCACTTCAGCATTGGCCTCTTGGATAAACTGACTTATACTAGAAGTGTCGCCTGCTTTGATTTTTTACCTACGATACATCTTATATATCAATGTCACATATAGTAAGAATAAATATAGTCATTATTATAAAAAATATGCAATTATTCTTCTGAATGGGCTAAAAAAGAGCTATTAACTAAATCTGCGAATGTAAATATATACTCAGGTACTCACCCTCCGTGCAGTTCAACCTTGGCTTGCAAAATTCACAAGCCTGAAATTCCTTTCATCAAAGGGAAGCAATTTCAAAGAAATAAATTTCGCCTCTTACGTTAAGAATTCCAACAAGACAAAATTATATATTTTCCTGGTGCGATCATCAATTTTTAGTATATTAAATTTCAGAACATAACTGGGAATGACGCACTTGGCTCCAGCAGACGAGGCTTTAGTCACTTGGAAAAAAAACTCGAAACGCATGCGATGTCAAATGAGATAGACCATTTAAAACGCTCGGGGCTCACGTGTGAACAATTGATATAAGTTAATTCAAGTCAGTGGAGCAGCTTAAGCACGAGAGCAGGTCGCGCCGGGTCGTTGGCAGCAGGCGCGGCGCGCACAACTTGTCTCTCCCGGCTAAATTGGTTTGTCCTTAACGTCCAGCACGTTACGCGGCCCGCAGCGGGCCTAACTGGCAGGCAGGCCCAGCGGAGGCCTCCGTGTGTACGTTTGCGGTAATAAGAGTGGGCCTAAGGTCAAAGTACACGCACGGCTGACCTTTGATTGTGTGACACTCGACAGTGGCAGTGCGGCCACCACAACAGCAGTTGGAAATAATTGGCGATGCTCCACTGACTACAGAGAACACTCAGCCCGGCGAAACCAATTTTCGACCCAGTTGATTTTCACCGCTAGCTCGCATTTTTGTTTTCGGCCCGTGCTAGCTACGGCCGCTGCCGACGCGTCATTAGAATTAATTAGTCGCCTCTGCTGCCGCCGGTAATTACCTCGGCAGCAGAACGTGACCCCAGGCAGGAAAATTGCGTCCAAATTGCGCGTCGTGAGTGCGTGAGCACATACATTTCTGCCGGCCACGAGCGAGCGTGTTTTTCTTTGTCAGCTGGTTGGCTGGTGTGCTTGGTACGGGTGAAAAATTGCAAAAAGCAATAGAGTTAAGTGCCCTCTTGTCACAAAACGTCGTCAGATGCGCCCCGGAGCAATGCAGGCTCGGCATCCGAGGCCTCCCGCCGCAATCAATAAGGGATGAGCCTATTCGAGGCCACGACACTGCCTGGTGTCATTTTCTTAATTATTTCCCCTGGAAAATAATAACGCGGGGTAAAGTGGTGGTGAGGCTTGGAAATAGTTCCGGAGGCAAACCATTGCGGAACACGCCCCCACCTTCCAATTCCCTCGGGAGCTCTCGACAACAATATATTTATAGGTCATTTCTCACTATCCCAGAGTGCCCGTTACCGATGCCATCTCCTATAGTTCTCTACTTGGCTCCAAATTGCTTTCTGCTAAATTAGATATTTATTTTGTGCAGCAGGGCCCCAACAATGACTCTTGGTGTGTGGGAAGGCGTGCAGGTGGATTGCCACTAGAAAAATAAGCAATTCTTCGATCGTGGCCGTAAAAGTGGTCCCAAATTCTTGACACCATTGATGTGCTTCAACTCTCTACATATAACGTTATGGGGTACGTGGAAGCCGTGACAGAAATGCGTATTCTTCACTGTAGCAATTCGACTTTTATTCAGGTCTCGTGGTTTAGTAATTAAGATCAAGACTAAGACCGAGATCAGGACCAAGACTGTGAAATTACATCGATAATCAAAAATCACAAATGCAACAAACAATTATAACAATAAAAACACAACATTACAATTATGACACTTACCCCGTAGTTCGGGTCTAATATGAAATAGTTTTTTTGGAATTTTCTCGCACCAAATCTCATCCTAGCCGGAGAGAGAAATTATTGTGTTGCGACTGCTTTGGTGCGAGTCTGATTGTGCAGTGGGGGATAATGTGCAGTAAGGGTGCTTTGACTGTTGCACACCTTTGTACTGCCACCTGGCGATACAGGTTAAATGCAAAGTAGTTATTCGGACAGTAGTGGCGAGAAGGCGCCACAACGTATTGTTAAATCTCAGCCTAAAAAATTAGGATCGAAAGAAGAAATCTCAACAGATTAATTCATTGAAAACATTTTTGAGATCACATAACAGCCCGGCCGGAGTGTATGTATTGTGCAAAACGTCCCTGTACGCGGTACCAGTGGGGCTTGAAACGAGCATTTTGATAAACGAATTGGCGAAAAAACCCAGTGCGCCTCGAAAATGTATGACGCTAGAGAGGGCTGAGTATTTGTTTAAACTTTCGGGAGGAGGGCTGCTTGCTGCAACAACACAACTCATGAAAGCTCATATATACATGTTTTGATTTCTCCACAGACCTTTTTCTCCGCCCTCCTTTTGTTTTTATGATGTGTGTGTGTGGCGCACTGGCAGCTTCCCTATATACAAATACATACATACTTTTTATAGTACGTGTGCGTGTGTTTGGCTTGTTACCATTCGACTGTGAAAACACAATCCTCCGAGAGTTTTCCCCACTTCCGTGGAAAATATAAACCGAGGCCGCATAAATATTTAATCCCACCCGCCCAGCAGATATGCACAGTGCTCGTCCTGATGTATTCCGGCAGGGTGCTGACTTTTTGCGCCTGGACACTGCGCGAATTTATCGCGACCACACTCACTGCGGCATTTAATTTGCATTTTCCTGATCCAATTTAGTTAGCTGGCCGACCATTGTTTGCAGTGCCGCTGCTGCATTGAATTATACTTCAATTTTGCGCTACTCTTGGCTTATTAAAATTTATTGATCTGGATGATGTGCACGTGCACATCAAACGTTTTTCAGCGATAAATTGCGGCTAGCTAGAGGTTGCCGATCCACGATGAACACTGTATGCGCGATGTGCGAGAATTAAATTAAATACACTCAAAGCCAACCAGCAATAAAATTTCACGGACGTGCAAGTTTGAAATTGAACGGAAATTACGCAGTGAAATTGTCAAACATGCCCAGCTTGATTTTACAAACTTTATTAAGGATTTTGATTCCTTGCTGCTATAGAATGTACGAATTCTAATTGAAGAGAACAAAATTTGAACCTATGTATTTAAAAATGTTTCTATCTGCTTAACTAGGTCAATTATTTATCATGTTTAAGGCACCAAAATTGACCACAATGTGATCGAGATTATCTCTGATTCAGCCTCTTTTGTCACTCATAGTTAACTCAGCGTAGAATTAATTTTAGCAAGGCTTAATTTTACATCAGTTAAAATTTGTGGGGTCATATCTATGATGAATGAAATTTGCTTCAAATCGAATTGAGACATCAAGGGCGTGAAAGCCACTCTTGAAGTCACCGCCAAAAACAGTGCAACTCCCCTCTGGCTCATAAATTTTGTACCAGCTTCGTTTACATCCCACTTATCTCGTTTTCTCGCCAGCCAGCCACGGCACAGTGTAATTTGACATTTTTTAATGCTCCGGCGTGATAAAATTAAATTTTTAAAACAAACTGCTCGTTTGTTGCAATTCCGCACGCAAATTGCCCATAAAGCAGAGTAATCAACACACTCGCCTGATAAAAATTGCCATGAATTCAAAATTTTTCTACATCGCACATCGCACGTCGAGTGGACTTGTTTACTGTGTATAGCAAGTGTACACAACGCGCCCGTCATACGCACACATGCGAGAGCGGCCCCAGCTCCCGATGGGGCTGTTTTGCAGCCAAGTGGGATAAATTTTAATTAATAGCATAAACAGTGCACAGCCGAGCGGGCGGCGCAAGTAATTATACGAGTCTAATAATTCGTCTGAATAGAGTAATAACACCTGGCTGAAGTGGCCGGCCGTTAAAGAACTGCGGAGGGTAGGCAACCTGCTTGGCAGCGCGCGGCTTAAAATGTTTATCGCTATGGCTACATATTACGCGCTCCAATTACTTGCTCCTCGTTATTTACGTATTAAAAGCTTTTAGCTTCGACGCGGCGTCTGCAAAGCAGAAGAGAGGTCGAAAAAGCCGCCAGCCGGCGAGATTAAAAAGTGCGCACGCGAAAAGAAAATAATCTAATAATAAGAACTTAGCATGTCGGCTTTGCGAATGGGATGAGACCGCCGCTTTTAGCGCCCTAACGCAATTTCGGCGAAAAATTGGGAGGCCCGTCGCTCGCTCGTGTTTTACTTTGCCGCAGCGGCATCATCAAGCACAGGAAGCGCCGGCTTTTCGCTGCGTTCACCTAAGACTGCGCCGCCGCGCGCTGTGTTGTTCATCATCATTTTCGCATCAGCACGGGAAATAATAAACACGAAACTAGGCAAATTTACCCTCCTGCCAGCGTACACATATGTGTGTAGGTACACACGCACATAGTGTTGCGCCGATATTATCTCCGTGTCAACGAGAGTTTGTTTGTAGACGACTGCTAAACTGCCTTGTCGTGCGCTGCAAGGACCTTATATAACTATATATGGACGGGCTGTTTGCACCTCTCCGCGCGCACCAGCCATCAATTTCCATCTCGCCTCCAGACCACCACCACACGCGTGTGAACAAACCCAAAATTCAGCTCACTATGCAGGCAATGACATTCGCTGCCAGCCGGGAAATGAATGCGCCATAGCAAAAATCACCCAAATCAAATCAGTGAAAAAATAAATCAGAGCCCGGGAGAGAGAGCTGATTTTTGATAAAAGTGCGGAGGGCTCGGCAGTTTACGCCTGATTGCTTGTAAAAAATGAATCTGTATGAACCCTGCTAGAGTGAACGAACGCAGCAGCTGAACGCGCCCAGCCAGAGCCACCTTTTTTTCGGGCAGAAATTATTTAAAATATACACATATTTAATATGACGGAAAGTATGACTGTCAACTTCTCTATTAAAAGAAGAAGATTTCAGTCGTTTATTCATTTCGTAATAGGAATATTGAAATAATTTCCCTTTCTGCTATGTAATGCTAATTAAAATACAATTGAAAAAATTACATAATTCATTTTTTATGGTACGATAGTTTTAAAAGGGGATACAAATGTGTTTACTTGTTAACAATTGATTATCAATCAAGCTTTCTTGAGTTGGACCCCACCCAGGCTGGCCGGTCCATCGTCCTGGTGGAGGATAAGATGCGTGTATCGCTAAAAAACACACAAATTTTAATTTTTTATTTGTATAATATATAAGCTTGTTACTTAAAGCTATGCGCAACATTTTCGCTACCAATAAGGGGCTATGTCAATTGGAGTGTTTTTTGTTGTTAAGTTATATTTTCATGATTCATCGAGAAATAAATTGTGATTTACCATATATTATATCTAGACAAACCGTTTAAACAGACAGATTAAAATTTAAAGTTTTATGAATTAAACATTTAAATTTTCAGATTACCGAATTAAAAAATAGCCTGTGGTCGAATCTATAAAGAAATTAATCTCATCCGTTCTTTTAGGGCATGAACAGGCCGGTTAGAAGAACGTCCTGGTCATGCTCTATGGCGTTCATTTTATAAATGATGATGGAGAGGATGATGTAAATTATTTACAATCCAATAGGTGGAAAGAAACTGCGCGGATGCTGATAAACCATTTTTCCTAGCTACCTGTTGACTTGAGCGGTGCAAAGAAAGAAAGAGAGAAAGGATGGCTGTGGGGTATGAGTGTGCAGCAGTAACAGGTAAAGATTGCGTGCGCCGGAATATAAAGTGAACGGCCGTAGGAGGAAGCAATGATCGTCCCGTAATGCGACGGCCTCCGTACGCGCGGTGATTACGCCCTTCTTCGTACCCATTCACTCGCGCGTATATGTTTATTCAGGGACGGTGGTGAGCGGTCAGAAATAAAAAGCAATCATTTCCCATGTGGGAAGTTATGCAGCTGCTGCTGCTGCTGCCACCGGAAAATGTAGCGACTATCCGGCCGGCCGGGAAATATTCGCTGTGTTTTTATATTGAAAATCCCTCATGGCTACATCAAGACGAAGGAGCTGGAATAAAATAAAAAAGCCTCGTTCCGTGACAACAGCAGCGTGGCACAGCCTTTATATGGACTGCCCTTTTTTCCTATTCGTTTTTGGCCTGAGTGCAGGAAGGAGCATTCTGCTTGAATAAAGCAATAAAAACAATGGTGGCGTCCAGCAGGCTGCTCTTTTTCTTCTTGATACAAAACAGTAGCAGCTCCGCTTTCTCTCTCGCTTGCTCCCTCTTTGGCAATAATTGCATTATGGCAAAACGATAAAATGAAGCAAGAGCCGTTGGCCTGCTCATTGGGAAACGGCTTGAACGCCAGTTTCAGCGGCGCCGGGCCTGCAGGGCTGTCTTGGGAAGTTCACTTGACGCCATCAAGCAATTGTGCTTTACAGTTATTGCCCCGGCCCGCCTTAATCTGCAATAGAAATGGCCGGGTTAGGAATAAGAGACAAGCTTTGATATTTGTCACGCGTGCATGTGTATAGATCAAGTCGGAAGAGGTGAGCGGATGTCAGTTTACAAAACGGGACATTGATAGTTGGATTTTTGCCCCATGACATATTAGCAAGCGTTAATGAAGTAAAAATAAATCTTTTTATAACGCTCACGTACTAAAAAAACGCTTTTCCGGTCCAGCACTTTACCTGCAAAATAAAATCAGCGTCAGCACTGCAGCAATCTGCAGTGAACTTTGTTTATGAGAGCCGTTAAAGACGACTGACTGCGCTCAAATTGCTGAGTAATCAGTAAAAAAGAGAACAAGTCGCGAATTCTGTAAATTTCGCTTCTCTCTCTCTCTCTCTCTCTCTCTCTCTCTCTCTCTCTCTCTCTCTCTCTCTCTCTCTCTCTCTCTCCTGATTTTCACATGATGGCTGCAGCCCAAATCAAAGAGTATATCCCTAAAAAAAATGTTCATGTAAACGCTGGATTCAAACCTAAAGCGACTGCTCAACTCGTTCTGAATCACACCAGTTGCTAGTTATCTATTCCACTGTGTTGGTGCGATGCTGGCAAGAAAAGTAGTGCAAACGCGAAATTCTGACCATGCCCATTGGCCATTGTTGTGAGGCAACCTATTTCGAAAAGCCTCGGTGGCCTCTTTCTTCCCAGAGTATTGTCCGCTCTCTCCTCTCTCTCTGTCTCTTTCAACAATAATCGGTGTTCAAAGCTTCGGGAACTTTTCTTGCAAGTGCAGCCAACTGAGGACGAGAAGGAATTGTGTGTGCCCTCTCTCGCGACCGTTAAAATGGATGGCTGATCACTCGGCGCACAGGAACAAGACCGCTGCGTGGGTGGTGACGGTGCATCTCCGCGCCATTGTTTTTCATCGTCTTGGCTTAGTCAACACAGAGTGGTCGTTTCCACAATGGCATACTCAATTGAAGGCAAACCGGCCATGAAAATTCGTGTTTATTCGCCTGAAATGAGCACCAACCGAGGTGATCCGATAAAAATAATCAATTACGACGTCCTGCCGAGAGATACTCTCGGCCGCTCTCTTTTTAATCAACGTCCACTCAAGAGAACAATAAATTACTGGCCAGCAAGCCAGTTTAAAACTGCAGTGGCTCCTGCCCACTCAGTCGATTTGCGAGACCCTCCGCAGCCGAGGTTTTTTTCTCGGACGTCAGCAAGAAGAACTGCTTGTCCGGTCGGCTGATCAAGTATGGTGCAAAGGGGATGTTCGCAAGGCAAGCAGAATCGTCGTTAGCCGGCTGATTACGTTTGCACCCGACACCCTTTCACGCTGCCGCCGAGAGGTGCATACTAAATAGTTGGTTATTCCTGCGTATAATGAGCTGCCGGTGCAGTCAAAATCAATTTCGTGTGGCTGCCGAGAATGGAGAACGAGACGAGGAGAGAGAAATTTGTTCCGTCTATATAGCAACGTAAATGTATTGAAAAGTTTTGAGCCGCGCCGCATCTCTCTGTGTGTGCATACGAAATTTACGAGTAAATTGATTTCTGAGCTGCGTAGTAATTATTGTAATCGAGGCGCGGCAATTTGTGCACGCGGCTAATTTGAGACTTGAGAAATTTCCAAACTGAAAAGCTGGCGGCGTCTAATCCGGGTAACAAGCTTGAACAAATTAGTTTCCAACAGGAAGCTCGCTCCACGTATGAGGATTAGGCCCGCGCGCGCAAATGGATTAGAATCTTAGCCGATAAACTTTAATGCCATTATTCAAATTAATTGGTAATCAATAACCTCTTTGCGGAGCAGAGTGCTGCCGGGGGTGGTCGTACCTGATGCCGATATGCCTTCGTTATTTATTGAAAATCCATGCACCCGAGTTTATCTGCAGCTCGGCGGTTTTATTGCCACTTCACTATATATATCTCACAGCTTACAAATTATGGCGATGATGCAGTTTCCGTGTACATGAGATGCATTTTGTTTCACTCGAGCTGAAGCCGAGAGCAAATTGATTGCACAACGCGCCATGTGAAAGGAGGGCTTTAGCCGCCTGTAAAGTGCTGGGCGCGCGCTCTCAATTATCGGCCGAGCTTCGGATTTACTTCTTGTGTTCACTTGGCTAATTAATTTGAGAGCTGGATCGAAAGATCCTCGTTATTTGTTCTGGCTGATTCATCGTAAGTGCAGGGAAAAAACAAACTATCGATAATTACGTATGATGAGCCTTGATTGTGCTTTTTGAAAGAAAAATAGTTCTTCTAATACGAACACTGAATTTTTATTTAAAGTCAAAGATACGTCTCTATATTAAATATAGAACTTCTCTAGAAGGCGATGATTAGACTAGGTTCTCAGCGGATCCAAAGGAATTTTTTGATCAACCAATTTCTTGGGTAAGAATAGCTTTCAAATATATATGCTCTCTAGTATGCGTATGTCCTTAAAATCATTGTTTTTCTATAGAGCTTACAAAATAGTATAGATCAGCAGATGTTCACGCAAATAAGATGGGAAAATTTTTCTAAAAGAGCGGGGAAAAATACATACTATATTTCTCAATTCCTCTTAAACTTAAAGAACCTGCACTACATTTTTTTTTACTTAAAGGCAGAATCTAATTTACTGAGTCTTGTAGTGTTCTCAAACCTTAAGACTCACTTCTCCGTCCGTTTCCTGCACTAAAAGAGGTCAGAACTGAGTACTCCTTACAAACAATATCCACGTAACAAATAGCAAAGGGGGCTGCTGACGAGCTGGTTCGGCTGCGGCTGCCTCATTATTTTATGCATGCAGTGCGTCGTCGTCCACTCAAAGACAAGATTTCTCGGCGTTCGCAATGCAAAAGCTCCACCATCTTTTGAAATAATTACACTGCACGCAACGTCACTCGGCTGGCTTGAGTAGAGGGGTATATATGCCATCAAGTACCGTACGATACTTGTCGCGAACGCAAAAAGCGAGCGAGAAGGGCATTGTTAGCAGCAGGGCCACCCCCGGCTCCGATCCCGCGATGACTGCGCGCGACCAAAGACCGAACCGAGGCGTACGCACTTGTCTCACGCTCGAGTGGCGTGCAATAAGCTTCCGTGCGCCCCTCGCGCAAATACACGCGCGTCTCCATTAAAGGCGCCTCTGGTACACACTCTCGGCCTCCTCAGCGGAGGATGAGGACGCGCGCGTTATCATATTGGCGGTGCGAGGGAGGCTAAATATAAAAAAGAAGCGGCCCATAAATCTTTTTTAAGCAATGACACTGAAATTTATGAAGAAGCAGCAGCCAGATGAAAGTTTTTTATGAAGAAAAATTGCACCGTGCCTCTAATCATTAGCCTCAACCGAATCGAGCGGTGGAAACTTCTTAAAGGTCACGGTACGGACAGAGGCTCTTTAGTTTGTAGTTTCCTATTAATTTGAACCACGCCTAAGGCAGACGACGGTAAGCTCAGTGCCTGTGAATCTAGATCAAAGGCAAAATAATCTAAATTCGCTTTAACAACAAGATAATAAACTGGAGCCATTATATGTTTATGAAGCGTATTTTCATCAGCAGAGATTTCAGTTTAAAATTTCTGCTTTGGACAGTCAAAAGTATTACATTCATCGAGGGTTGACCTGCCTTTTGGAATCAAAATCACTCGTTCTCATAGTATTATAGAACTTGACCAGTTTCTCAAGTTGAAAGCGAGCAATGTCGGTGCAGCTTTCTAAGAGTGGAGAAACATCAACATTACCCAACTTTTAATCTTCTATTGAGCGTCTCTTTTCACCGCCTCGGCACTAAAAAATAGTGCCGGAGAGGTTTCCGACCTCGGCGCAAATGAATTGAAACGACCGCTCGCGAATGAGACTTTTACGGCGCTTTTTATGAAGCTAAGTTGGCACGCTTGGTCCAGCGCATCTGTCAAAATATCTCACGCATCACGCCTTATTGAACTTTGGACAGAACGGCCAGCGCAGCAGCCAGACCGCCGAATGGCAGCAAGAACAAAGAAAAACTCGCTGACCGCAAACGTCCGGAGTATGCAATAAAGTTCGTGCCATAATTCACGACGGCACAAAGGAGCGAGCCGCCCCCGCCGTCGGCGAGAGAGTTTAAAAGTGGCCTGCTTATTGCATCTCCATGTATAATACTCGCGCACACCACACGCATATTGATTCAGTCGTCGAACGCTGGAGTACTATGCGTACGTCTGCTTCGTGCACGGGCCTCAAATTCGGAAAATGAGATTCCCGTATCCAATTTCCCTGCTTATTATTGCCAACTTCCGCAGGGCAATTCACTCCACTCGCTCAAAGAGCTACCGTCGTCCTGTAAAAATACATTTACCTATACATTCATGGAAAGAGCACTACGTGTATGTACCATAGCATAGGACGAGAACGTGCGGAGAGGGCAGCATCCCTTACAGGCTGGATTAAGCAGTGAGACTTGATCCTTTTCATTGTTGCGAGACATCGAGCTCGCACGAAGTGGGAACGTAATGGTAGCCTGTGGCCACCTGATTTACGGGCCTGGAACGTGTACCCTCTGTTTTCCCGCAGGAAATTTCATCAATTTTTCTTACAAAGTACCCATTTATTTTGTCTTATAATATACAATGTTTGACTGACAATGCAATTAATTCTAGATTTCTGTTATTATTTGAAACTTATATAGTTGGTTACTCTAACACTAAATAAAAAAATCAAATTGTTAAAAAATGATTGATTGATCCTAAGTTATAATGTTATATATCCCCGCAATGTAAAAATTGTATTTTTCTCAAATTGTTAAGATATCGGTACAAATTAAAAAAATATTCATTTTATGAATGCCATTTTTAGGGGCAAAATTTTGACCAACTTGAACACGGAGAATGCAGTCTGCAATGCGTATAAGTTGTGTGTATATTAAAAAATCTGACACTCACAAAAAATCTAAGATTATAAGGATCGAATTTTTTTAAACTAAGTGGATAAATAGAGATTTTTTAATATTGTGAAGAATGAGATGTTAAATACTTTACATCTATTCCTTTTTCTTTTTGACACAAACGGAGCCCCACTTTGCAAATGCGGCCCGCCTATCAGAGAGCCCTGATCGTAATAATACGTTTGGGGGTGGCGGCGTACGGAGAGTAAGATCAGTGGACCAAACGGTGTAATACAAGTGAATGAGTGATGTGGCGTTAACTCGCGCGCGCACTCGCCCTGGGGGAGGGGGTGGCGTTGAATGCGGCGGCTCCGGTTTCAGCGCCCAGCCACCCCCCAGATATATCGCAGTGCGGCGCCCTGTGCGCTACATATTTATCATCGTCCGCTGTTCCTTTGTTCCTCCCGATGGTGACGTAACATCATCAATTACATTCTTATCACCATGCCAACAAATTAATTGCGCGGAGCACACTCGGCATCCTTTTTCTGCGTTTCACTCCAGGCTAAAATTTTACAATACACGCTTGTAAAGCCTACGGGCGGCGGTTTCCTTCAAAGTCAAAGCTGGAATTGGCTTCTTGCTGCTTTTTATTTACTTTTCTGTGGTTAATTCAACATCTGAAGGCTTTTTGATGAATAATTATTTTACGCTGACGCTATTGGAAGCGGGCAAGGATAACAAAACTTGAAAGAAGAATTTCACATAAATTGTTAACTTTACTAAAATATATTTGAAACGCAGCCTAAATGAGAATATTGTTTTCTACAAAGGCGAATACAAAATGATTTGCAAGAATTGTTGCGTGCATATTCTGCGTTATCATTCATTTAAACCAGTTTTTTCCATCACCCTCAATAGCTCAATTTCATCAGAAACAATTGCCTAACAGCCGCTGAATTAATTTGTTCTAAGTGTATCCTGCATGCTCCAACAATTTGTCCATCTTTATTGCACATAGGGCTGCCTCGCAGGCGCAGTAAAACTCTCATTAAAATTCGCATTACCACCTTTACAAGTTTTACTGTTCACACGCGCTGGGCAAAAAGCGTGAATAAATGGTTGCCGGAGAGTAGCGAGAATGAAAAATTACGCCTGGCCGCGTGCACGCCAGCCTCATCCGAGATATGGTGAGAGTGTGTGTATGTGCTTTTTTTAAGAGGCCAATTCGGCTGTTAATCATGCAACACCCTGGCCGCAGAGTAAATTCCGGCACCATCATGTAAATTGCAGCAGCTTTTCCCTTTCCTGCGGCAGGCTCTTCTCGGACGGCCGGCGGCGAAAAATTGGATGTTGCGGTTTAATTATGCACTGCCGGTGGCCGTTAAAGTTTGCAGCAACAATAAAAAGGCGAAGGCGGCAGATAATAGCACCCAGAAGTACTGAATCAACCCTTTTATTAAGTGATGAATAGCTCTAGCAGAAAGGTGTAAATTACCTGGTGAGCACTAAAAAGTTGCCCCTGTGCACGGTGTACAGTTTGTATCACACTTACGCGTAGCCTGTGTATACACACCACCGTCCGACGATGCATTAGCCTGCACAGCAATAAAGCCGGGACCAAAAATAAAATACAATTCCCGCTTGCATCTGACGTAAGCTGGTTCTTATTTAGTGATACGGCACATACGGCCAGTCCAAAAGCCGATCGAACGAGCACGTTGCGAAACCCAGAGATATGACTTGTGCAACGCATCATTGTAATTTTCCCCTGAACTATATGTTTTCGCGCGCCCCTCCCTGCACTCGAAGAGTGAGGAGGAGGCAGTTGTACGCGAGCCGCGGAGTGAGGCGGAGGTTGATTTTAATAAACCCGAGTGCCAACAAATAGGAGTAGTTTGTATTATCCCTAGATCTCTCATTTGTAGTTAATTTGCAAGTTAGACTTAGGATTTGCAATTTGCGTAAAGCTCCTCTTTTGGCACTGCCCTTCAGGCAGTGTTGGAGGACCGAGGACACAACCATCCTCCCCATAGTGCGGAGGACTTGGTTAGTGTCCGGCTTGTGTCGTCGCGCCCCGACGAACTCAAGCTTAAGTTAGGGAACACGCTGCCGCCCCACGGGAGTGCGGCACGCGGTCCAGAAAGGCCAAATCCGGCAAGCACCAAGAGTGCTAACCGGCGTAGCGCACTAGCACAAGTCCCGAACCCTAGACCGGGCCGTGCGTTACACTTGGTTGCCCAAGGAAATTAGAAACCATCTCAGAAAGCTGTGAAGCTTCTGCAGGACCTTTTGAAATTTGATATACTGCTTTAATTTTCTTATCGGTGGTTCATCTTTTTCTTACTTTATTTGCCGAAATAATTATTTCAAGGGATTCCAAAACTAAAATATTACAAAAACGTTTTTGTTCTTGTTTCATATAATTTTAATAATTTATGAAAATGTTACCTCTTTTTTAAAATTATTTTTAAATTGCAAATAATAATTTTGCAAACATGAATTTAACAAGTTGTGCGATTTGGTTATAATATATTTGATATTTAGATTTAAATTGTCTACTGTTTAAAATATTAGTTCATCATTAAATATGGGCTGCTGTAAAATATTTTTGTGGACTCTTTTGAGCTTAAATCATAGAACATGCAATGCAATCAAAATCGAACGGGCAAATTTGATTTCTTGTTCTTTGCTCTTCAAAACTGACCCAGTTTATCTTGGGGTTTCCAATAAACGATAATGCTTTATGACTTGCATTACTATAGGCTACTGAAGCGAGGCCAGGCAGACGCACAACTTGCCAATTGCTCGCTCTTAAGCCCTTCACTACCGGCGTGTTTTGCAGTAACCGCGAGAGCTTTTAAAATAATGGTTCGCTATGAATAAGTCATGCAGCGAGGAATAAGTGATTTTCCGGCGAGGGCGAGCGAGTGAGCGAATGATGGAGGCCTTTCAGCCGAAACGCAAAAAGCGCCAACACACGTTGCCACCATTTCTCGCTGGATTGCATTAAGGTTGCCGACGTTGAAACGCCTGCCAGCCGCTTGAGGTGTTCATTAATTTTATTTGCACAGATTTCATTATCGTGGCTCGGCGTCGGCGGCTGGTGCGCATATTTCACCGCGCGAATTTCTGCGCAAGTTTCACTGTCTTGGTGCTCGCTTCTTTCTCGTCGAGACATCTGACTGTTTTTTCGCGATATTTTTCCTGTAAAGCGTGTGCATTTAATTAAAGAAATATTTTCCGAGCCGCTGCGTGCGAATTAAGTTGGCCTTTAATTGTGGCACTCATGAGTGAAGCGCAGCTCGGCCAGCAGACATGACTGGCAGGCGTCCGAGGGCGAAGGAAAAGGCACATTATCGCCGGTACGATGCGTTTTCTAGCAGACAAAGCACGACACGCGCGCACCCTTTTTCACCCGGCAGCGTTCTGCTCAAATTCAAAGACAAAAAAGTGGAGGAAAATCGCCGGGCTCCGTCTACGTTAAATTTAATTCCTCCCAAGCTGTTTTGTTAAAAAGCAGCTCTTTGCAATAAAAAAAACTTTTCGACTGCGCCGCTGGTTTGTTTATTTCGCTTTGTTGCCAATTAAAGCGGCAGTTTTTAACCTTCCTTCTTTTCCCGTCGTGTCTTTCTTCTCTAATCGATTTTTTGTCTTCTTTTTGTTGCAGGTAAATACACAAAGCTCCTCCCAGCAGGCGCAGAGAAAGGGGGGAAAATTAATCCAGAACGAGATTAAAAGTTAAGTGATTTTTTAATTAACACAATACCGTCCGCGTCGGCGGAGGGCCTTCTTCGCTTGGAATTTTTTCCTCCTCTTTATGCTCAACACCGGGGGTCTTCCAGGAGTCTGTTTAATAATACAATGCCCAGCCGCGCGAGGTAATCTCATCAACCAATCTTTATGCGCTCCGAGAATTAAAAAAGAAAACTGATTATAAAAATGTACATATATACCTATAGGATATAGGAGCTCGTGTGAGGGCTCTCTCTGAAGAAGCTCGGACGGGGATGTAAAACTCGAGTAGGGCGACCATAAAATCGCAAATTAAATTTGAAACCCAATTTTTGCGTGTATGCTGTGCAATTAATATATAAACCTTTTTCATAGTTGATGATTTTATTAAATTACCTAAAGTCATTAAGACCTGAATCCTTTGGTTTGCTACTCATCTTTTAAATAATATATTATTTATCAGTTGTTTGCCACAAAGCCCATTTGAATATTCAATGGAAGCCCTCAAAGTAGAAGTTAAAATATGGATTAATAGATGATTTGAAAATCCGAAAATTCCTTCTTACCTTTATAGTCACCGACTAGTTTCGGCTATCCTAACTAACAGCAGAAATTTGGAGAAGGGTTGCCGTAAGCCGCTGAAACAAGCCGGAAACAATAAAGACGATTCTTTTTTTATTATTTAAAGGAACAATTTGCTTTTAGAATAGTATCTCTTGCAAGTGCAAGTGCTCCAATTTTCCTTTTTTTTTAATAAAGACAACTTTTCCAAGAAAGAATGCCTGCTTTATTTATTCTTCTATGAATAAAACTTAAATAAAGATTGAATTGAATTTTAAATCCCCGCCTCCTGGATCCACGAAGCAATGGTAAATTGAATTCTACTTGTAATGTAATATATGCTTTCATTTCGTGCGAGGGTGGGTGGGGTTGTAGGAATGAAAAGAGATGTATCTGTCTTTCTTCACTCTCGGTTACAATTTGTATGCAAATAAGCGAGGAGGGAGGAGGTAGTTCAGCCGACTTCAAACGAGATTTCATCAAAAGCAAGCCACGAAATAGGTCCTCAAAGTGGAAATACACACCGCTCGCGCGACAACAAACAAGGTGACAAATTTGAAAGGCTCGCGCGCGCGTCAGCTCCCGGCCGGGCCACACGCACGCACACCAGCAGAGAATAGCACCAGTGTACTCCCCTCATTGAGAGCCAATTTGAGCCGATTTCTTTGGCGCCGCAGCCTCGTTATTTGCATCTTGAATGCTGCGCTTTTGGCGCCGAAAAATACACCACTTGGCAGGTCATTCTTTTCACCTTTAACTCCTTTGAAATGCGCGCGTAACGAGCGGTGCGCGCTCGCTCTTTCGCACCCCTCTCGGCAAATTACTCCCGATTTCTACCACGCGGCTGGCTCGTGCCTCTCTTTGTGTAATTATTTTTGCATGTTCTCATTCTCGAGGCAGCCGGAGAATTTCTTCAGCAAACTTAATCCACTCGAGCGGGCAGCAGTGCAAATATGGTGCGCGAGCGGCGATAATGGCACACAATTCTCCGACGCTCGTAAAGCGGTGAGAGAGAATTAAAACGGGAAGAGGGAAAACGATAGATGAATTAAAAAAGAGCAAGAAGTGCAGCTGCCGAGGAGGGAAAAAGTTGATTGCATTCGAGTTTGAGATGCGCCGGGCGGAACGGAGCAAAAGCTGCAGAAATGAAGCGCGCGCCAACTGCATCCGTAATGTGCATTGTTCAGTTTGTAAATGTTCATGCACCATCCAGCGGCGCACAGCACAGTTGCTCGCCGGCTAAATAAGGCAAGTAGGTAAATTAACTGCTGCTAGCTGCTTTCAGGCAGATAAGAAGACGAAGAAGAGGCCTCTTGCAGCCAGCCAGCTTGCATCCCTTTCTTCCTCGGCGCGCGCTCCGCACACCAAACTTTCTTTCCTTATTAAGATAAGCGGCCGAAGCGAACGAGCTGGTGCTTGAGAGTATTCTCCGCCAGCCCTTTTATGTGCATCTGTCAAGAAAAAAGGCGAGCGCACTGTGAATAAATAAACAAAAACCGCTTTTGCGAGTTGATTGTCTAAAGAGCTTGGAAATTGAACCATTTGTTTATTTTTGGGTTCTGTTTAAAAGGTTTCTCAAACAATCTTTGGAAAATGATGGAATTTTTAAAAGAGTAAAGACAGCTCTTTATGACCATAGCAAAATATGGTAATAAATTTAGAGAGGAATGATACTGCGAAATGAAACAAAAATAATTATGGTCATTTCGTCAATTAAACCATAAGCATTCGTATGCTAGCACAGTGTGCGCCCTTACCGGTCCTCGGACTGGGATAAAAAAGCAAAAATAAAAAAGGCCTTATAAGATTGACTTTTACTACTTTGACTGACTCTCTACTTAAAATCCTTTTTATTTCGTAGATAAAGGATTTTCCTCGTCATAAGGCATATATACCATTATTTAATAGATCTCATCGAGAGAAACTCGATCTACATGGTAAGAAATGGCCGAGGAGGATACATTTTCGAGGAAATGGGGGGAAAATTTCCCCTGAGGTTTCCTCTTTCGGCTATTTTGATTATAACTTCCATCTTCGACGAGATCAGCTAATCAAACAATCAACTGAAAGGACCACAGTAAGGTTAGTAATGATCTCTACCATCCACAGTCATATTGAAGCCAACAGATCAGATCGACTTCAATTGTGAATTGCTCAAATCCACCTTAAGCAAAGAAGACTCAAATTGTTACTTAAAAAAATCTAATCAATCAGTGTAGAGTCTGCGTGCATCAAAATAATTGAAAATTGATAAATTGACAGAAATTACAGAAATTACGAAATAAAGATAAATATGGGTGGTAGAGACAGGATAGGATAATGAACTTGTATCCTAGTTAATTTGCTATACTTTGCAAATAATGAGGATTCAAATCCATCGTCTTATCCTGTTTCTACCATCTTTAATGACAAATAGCTTTAAAATATTTTTAATAAAATTGTCGCAGGGCATATTTCTTGAAAATGTTTTTTGACAGCAAATAAGCCTTTCCCAAGCAATGAAATACCACTTGATTCATTTCTTAAGGAGACAAATTAGCAATTTTGTCATGAGAAACAGTTGCCAAGATCAGTTTGACGTTACACCACCCAAAATCAAATATATTTATTACTCCAAAGAAATCTGGGTTTTAAAAGCATCCAATGTAATCCACCAAAATATAAAAAAAATGTTTAAAGCTACCTCACCAAGTAAATGAAATTGAGCTTGTGCATAGACAAGCAGCGCACAATCAGCCAAGTTGCGCAAACAAGGCGCGGAAAGAAGCGCGCAGAGCATCCAATTTCGCAGCAGCGCATCTTCCAGTGCATTAAAACCAAACAGCGCGTTTATCTGTGTTCTGCCGGCGCGCGGTGTGCCAAAATTGAAAGTAACGTGCGCGCGTTAGATACGTTCAAAAGGCAAAACACAATAAGGGCGCTAGGGAGAAGGCTCAACAGCCTCGTCGGCGCGAGAAAAGCAATTTGGGCGTCGTTTCGCATGCACGGACGGCGATCGTGCGAAATAACCGACCACAAGCGGCGACGGCGGTAAATGAAAGAAAAACTTTGGCGAATAAATTCGGCACGCTGAGTTGGCGGCAGCATTATGCGGCTGCTGGTGTTTGCTGAGCAGCTTTGTCACACCGCCACACACTGTTTCATTAATTTTCTTTGTTTCTGCAAGGGCCGCCGCTCTCCCAGGGCAATTCCTCTGCGGTAGAAAGCAGTGCAGGCGCCCGAATCATGTATACTTTTGCTGCCAAAGGGGAAGCACACTGTAATCGGTCCCGAAGTAACAATTAAGCTCAACTTTTCTGATAGTCTACCCAAATTTCTCGGTTCAATTGCAGAAAAAACCATTGGTGGCGTCAGGGAGCAGATCTTAACTGAAAAATTGCTAACGAGTGGATCTTTCATTTATGTAGTGCGGGTATGTTGTTATTTTCGGAGCCATTGAGTAGTTTCTCAGCAAAGGAGCTGGAAGATTGATTTTTAAAAGGCAAAAATTTGCAGGAAAGTTGTTCCTTTTCATCATTTTTCGCGGACTATTCTTTTCTGCGCTGTTGAGGAACTCCGCTCGGAAGACGACGATGATGATGATGAGATATTTTATACGCGCGACACGAAAATAATGTGCGGGCGTTTCCTTGTTTCTCTTTTTGCTCCATTTAATTTAGGATGGCTTCTTTTAGGAGAAATATGCGGCACCAGCCCCCGGCTGAGAGCGAGGCAGGAAAAACAGAAAAATTGTGATCCACCATTAAAGCTCTGTTTTACCATTCATTCTGATTAGAGTAAGGGCGGCTCGTTTGCATCTCACGCTTCTCTTCTAGATTAGGCCGCAAAAATGAGGAGAATTAATTGCATCTCTCGTTTTTCTTTTTCATTCAGACTTGTTTTTTCCTCGTCGGCAGATGAAGCGGCCCACCGACCGTTGTCTTCTCATGCATTAACTAAAAACTGCAAATGAAAATGTCAGCACTCAGCAGCATCGTGCGTTTCGCAATTTATGGCGGGTAATTTATACTCCGCGGAGCCTCCGCAGAAAGTTATTTGTGCAACTCTCGTTCTCGCAAGGCGAAAATATCTCGGGCAAATACAGACTTTGGCGAAGATGAATTAAACAGCGGACGGATTTTATTCATATACTCACGACGCAGGGTTGCGAGAGGTTATTAAAATTATTCGTGCAAAGCGACAGCCGCCGTCGCGAAATGAAAGAAGATACAAAGATAATCTGGAGAAAATATACGCGCCCGTGCTTCTCACCATAATTAAATTAAGCATTCAACACATTTTCAATTTGCTTTATTGCCAGTTCAGAATGTAATTAAAGCTCAGCCGTTGTGCCAGTTGGTGCGCGAACCAACTTTTCACTCACCGTTTGCGTCTTAATTGAATCACAAAGTGCACCGAGAGTGGTAAAACTGGTTTTGAATTTACTGAAATTACGTCAATTCCATGAAATTGTTCAAACTCTTACTATTCAAAACTTTGCCTATTAACTGAGACTGGAATGTAAGTCTTGTGTTGATGTAGAGTTACAACTAATTCCCTGATGGAGTTCATCGAACTGGAAGTTAATTTCATTCAATGGCAACACTGATTTACTATGCATTGACTGCCGACTTATCGTGCTCTCGGAAAGGAATTTTAATTCGATGTTCGAGTTAGTTTAAAGAGGCATCCCTCAACAAGTGCCAAGTACACTCTTGGTCTCGCGCAGGACCGAAAGTGGGCAGCAAGCTTATCTCGTTATCTCTCATCCTTCAGTTAAAGCGTCCACGCACATGCACGGCATGAAGGGGGAAATTGCTGTGCGCCCGGTGGATGATATCAAAATAGGTCTGGGGCTTTCTGCGAAAGCGGGCAGCGCTCGCGCGTTTCCTGCCGACGACGAGCCAGGAGCGGCACCAGAGGCACGCATGGGCAAATTCAAAAGGCACTTGGGTGGCACGCCACGTCGCAGACCCACATCACCCACATTATTCAGCGCGAGATGCACGAGTGCGGTGGCGAACAGGAGAATTATTGTTGGCCGTCAAGTGGGATTGTTCATCTTCTTTTACTAACACACACACACCCATATCCAGAAGCCGCCGCGCCGCCAAGCGCTTAGACAAGTGACTTTTATCACTCGCGCGACTCAGTGCTCGCCACCAGCACACGCAGCCCGCGAGTTATCTATTTTTAATGGACTCTCGACATGTTTTATTATTGCTCTTCATCTTCGTCTCTCTCGGGAAGGCGTCTTCTGTGATAGCCGAAAAAATTATACGGTCAGAGCAGTAAAAGCGCTGTTATTGTAAACGTATTACGTGTGCATGCAATGAGTGTTATGGTGCATCTATTGCCCCACGCATTCGTACGCACGACCTAGCCGCTTTTATGGGCTGAAAGATGTTGTTATACTTTTTATTATGATCGTTGCTACATCAGCATACACACCAAGTTCGTGAGTTGTGTGCATGGCGCACGTAAAAAGAGGCGAGACTTCAAGTGTGAGAATATGCCCCACCAAGCAAGCAAGAAAACGACGAGTTAAAGTCAATAATCAACGCAGCTCATGTGCAAAGTAAATCAATAATCTTGTAGCAGCTGGTTTCTTTACCTTAACTATGAAATGAATTCAAACATGAAATCCGAGGTATTAAATTCAAGCTTATTTTTTATTATATTTAATAAAGATTTTTGCCCAAAATAATAATAAAAATTTTGAGCTATAATGGCACATTAATGTTCAGTTTATTCAATTAGAATTATACATACAGCTCATAACTTATTCGTGAAAACTGTTTATGAAGAATGAAAGAATTTACTAAATTGAGCCTCACAAGCTCTAGAAGAAAAGAATGCTCGTTAAATTCAGATCAGAAATACGAACGGAGTCGGTGAATAGTATCAAAAGATGCTACTCCTGAGAAAATAAGAATAAAAACGCAAATTCAAAGAACTTAAAATGCTTTTAGGAATAATGTTTCAAGATGAGTATCAAAAGCAAAATGTTTCGCCTTCTCAGTAAAAGAGGACCAAATTTAATGATTAACGTACTTTCTCCTCGAAGGAAAAAGGAAAGTCGAGAATCGAATTATATCTGTGAACGTGATACATAGCACAAGTTCAAAGTCAACAATATGGCATCATCTGGCGGCCTAATCCAATTAGCGCTGGAGAACGGAGGAACGCACTCAATATCTCATTTAAGTTTGCTGCTAGCTGGGTGGGTGGCTGCGGCCTGGACGAACCCGGATTCCTAAAAGTGCAGCAGTGGCATCAACTAACTAGCTCTGGAGCTCTTGAGAAATGATTGAAGTTGGTCCGAGCTGGCTGCGGCGCACAAATGAAATTCTCGAATTGCACACACACACGCGCGCGCACACACAAGCAGAGGTCAGGAAATGTAATACTTGTTGACTAAACTTTATTAACTTAAAATTGGTATACCTCTCTCTCGGGACGGATAGTGCCTGCCCGCCCGGCTTCACCTCTTGTGTCTTTTCTTTTCGGCTGCGTGTCGGGAAAAGAAGAGAAAGACAAGAAACCTTTACTTCTCTCAGCCCCGGCAGTTTTGTTATGGCTCAGTGTATCACTCACTCAGCGTGGACGACTACTTTTTCCACTTTTCCTCGACTTTTCCGGCTCCCTTGACTGAAATCCCACCATACAGCAGCTTCTCGGCTTGGTTGGCTGGCTTGTCTTTCATTTCCCGGCCAGCCGGCGAGATCTCGCCCTCCTCCCGACCGCCTGCTGTACCTGCTAGCTCGAGCATCAAATAATACACTTTTCCCATTTTAGATAACTGCTGTCCTATTTCCAAAGTTTTCTTCGCCAACTAGAATAAATTGGAATTGAGACAGGGGCGCCGAGATGTTGACTTTCCCTCTTCCTGCCTGCTGGCTAGAAATGGGATTGTACACCTTTCAGCACGCTGAAGGCTTTTGCATGATCATTTTCTTGCAAAACCGGCAGGAGCTTTCTAATAATTTTTGGAAATTTCCCTTGACTGAACTAGCTACAGAAAGTGGCATGGTTTCACAAAATTAACTGCCAAAATCACAATACACTGACGAACCAGATAAACTAAAGCAAGTTACACTTAAAATTAAAAGTACATATCTAAAATTGATTTAAAAATTAATTAATAAAATCTCCTAAGCAAAATGTTAAGAACAGTTTTCTTCCTTTAGGAATGCACTGAATTTCAGCATTTTATGGTGGCAACCAATTTGTTAGTAGACGTGCGTCCTCCTCAAAATTCACATTTTAACGATCGCTCAGAAGCCAAGATCATTCCTCACGGGGTCGTAAAATTCTCGCAAGACACATAGCCTTCCGCCCGCTCCCCACACACCCCCAATCACCATTCACATGTGTGGTTGTGTTTATGTTATCTTTTCACCCCGCGCGGCTGGCTGTCAGTCAACCCAGCTGACACCAGTATCAACAATAATATCACCACTTCCACCAATAATGCAAGCAAACGCGTCCCGCATTGATCTCTTGGAATTGGGTACGAGCGTAAAATTTCCTCTCTCTCATACACTCTCGTCATGTCTATCATAGGAGCTCGCTTATGTGCGCCATACACACTATGTGTGAACGCTGCTGTGCTAGGCGAAGAACAACGCAAGGCCCACATTCCGGCTGGCTGAACGAGGGGTGTTGGTTTTCTCATACAAATGAACACACCAACCAGACCCCACCGAGCAGCGGCGAAATTTGTTATGATTGCTCTTTATGGGAACGCAGGAGAGAGGAAAGTGTTTTAATTTCTCGAGTGCATTAAGTGCTAGTGGGGAAGAATTTCTCTCAGCTCTCAGCCCCAAACTTTTTTGATGAAGTATGACATTTGGTTGGGCGGGAGGAGCACTGCTCTGCAAGAAGGGATGATGGTTTTTATAATTGATATATAAATGGACGCACTCGTTGAATTTCTTGGATGTTTAAAAATGTGAATTTATTAAAAATCAATCATGAATAATGTGAGTTTGAATCTCAATCAGAAAATAAAAATTGTAGGGCGAAAGCCTTAATTTAGTTTTATAGGTTTTATAGGCACCCAGATAGAAAGACGCGAAACATGAGAAAATTGAGGCAGGAAATACGAAGACCAATCACTTCCGTCATTCCGCCGAGAAAGCAAATTACGCCCCTTTTGTCGATCCCTGATTACGGCGTCGGAACTTGATGCCGCAGACTCTGCCATGCCCCTCTGTTCGGTTCGCAGTGCGCACCACCTAATCCCTTAATGATTGTGATGCGGTGACGAGAATTTAATAATTACCTGCCCTGTAAGACGCTCCTTGTTCTTCCATTTCTGGGGAACGATTCCGGAAAGCGGCGGACCGTTTTAACTTCAAAGTCCCTCAAATCCCAGACCGTGTTCCGGGAAAACATGCGCGACACCGCCTTTGGGGAAAGAAACAAACAAAGTTTCTTGCCGCCGCCTGCGTGCACGTACTGTGGAGGACGGATGAAACTCGCGGGGCGCGAGCATAAAAACTCGCATGCAAGCTAAACCAGCGTTCAGAGAACTCTTTTTTATTTTCAAACGGAAGAACCGCGTGTGTTGTGTGTTTACGCTGCGGAGAGTGGCATAATACGTGAACAGCCACCACAGAGAGTCTGCTTCCAACTTTTAATATGAACTGTAAAAACAAGCAAAGAGAGAGAAAATGAAACTCATACCGTCAGTGGTTGGTTCATCCACTGCTTGAAGCAAATTAAATTCCATCACGACACCGAATATCCGAGCAAGCAACATTTTCCGCGAAAAAAAGAATGAATCTCGATTAAAACGCGACGACTTTTCCATCTACACAGGTTTATCGCTTGCTCGCTTTACTGGGAAATCAAAGCTGCTCTCCTATCGGTAAATTTAATAACTTTTCCGTGCAGCACGTATGCAGGCCGGCAAAGAGCAGACCGAAGCCAGGGCTGCTCCTGCTGCTGCCAGCAAAAGAGAGAGAAAAAGTTCTGCAAGGAGGAAGAAATGTGAAATTTTAATTAAAAGAAGGTGGAAGTTTTTTATATCATACCTCGTTGGACATAAAATCTATAAAAGAGAGGAGACGGTATGAAAAAAGCGGCGCTGCTGCGCTCGCCTTTAATTACTATAACACGGCGTGCTGGCAGATAATAAAAATTCTAATGACTCTGGCACCAATTTTGCATTACAATGTGCTTTTTTTCATTTTATTTTTACGCCACCTGCAGCAGTGGCACCTTTGCCACGGGGGAAAATTACAGGTCGCCTGCGAGCGCGCGAAAGTTTTGCGCCAGACTTCAAAGAGCGCACGCAAATCTCCATATAATGGTAGACAACATTAGAGGGGGCACCCCGAAATCACAAAGCCTCAAATAATCTCTCATTAAGCAGTCTTTCCGTGCGCGCCAGTTCTCTCTAAACCCTGGCCAAAAATTCCGTTCGTCTGCAGCGAGGAAAGAAGCGGGGGTTAAGTCGAAGAAGTTGGCGCGGATTAAAGTGCATTTCCTGCAGTTTACGCAGCAAACTTTAAGGGCTGCTAATGAAGCGACGGGGGGTGGGAGTACGAGGCCAAGCCAGCACGCAGACGGAGCTTCCATCCAGCCGAGGGTAAATCAGACTTTACGATTGTTCGTCGCCTTTGGTCGCGGCGGCGGCGGCGGCGGCGAAGAGAATGGAAACCACAAGTGCAAATAATAGATATAAAAAGGAGCTCTAGCAGCCTCTAGTGAACATTTTATTATTGCGCGAGAAACACATTCAATGCACAAAGCAAGACTTTATTAAATTTTTTGCCTCTGCCTGCAGCAGAAACGAGGCGATGGCATTCCATCGCTGCTATATATATGCTTCTGTGTGCGAAATGCAAGCGCGCGCGAGCAGCAATCAAATATTAAAACGTGCCGGATGGATTCTTTTATTGCAGAGAAAGGCTTCTTTTTTCCCTCATGCATATGAGAAATCTCGCCTTTATTAAGCTTGAGCAGCTTTCCTGCTGCAGCTTCTGGAATTTGCACTCCGATTTTTTATACTTTGTTTCCGTCGTGTGCAGAAGTTGGATTAAAAATCTCGCAGACGGTATTGTTCCATTCTGAATTGATCCCGGAGCAGAATTGTTAAACCAAATGGAATTGCTTGTATAACATTTATTTCCCGAAGCAAAAAGCAGAGATGTGTTTAGAGAACGTGCAGACGACACGAATAATTGCAATCTCTTGGTTTGCATCTGTGCATGGGACGTTGAATCCTGACGAGAAATTGTTTTTTAATCACGTGCAGTGTAATCATCTAGAAGTTCACTCGATTCCCTGAGCACTGTTCTAAATAAGTCTTTCATCTAATTTATGGGGCCAAGAAAGGTGCTGTGTTGAATTTGTCTTTTTCCAAAGCCAAGTTGCCGCATGGGCTGCGCAGATCAACGATGGGTGAGCAGTGGTGCGAAACGACGTCGCTTATTTTCATGCCGAGCGTGTTGCATAACACCGAGTCGTGAGAGTCCATTTCTAGCTGCGAGCGTCGGATGCGCGCGCGATGTTTCGCCCAATTGATAGGTGATAACCCCATTCCAGCGGCGGGCTCGCGTCCGTCGACATTGCAGCACGAGAACGAGTGTGTTATTATGGCTCGACGTCGCATTCATTACATATTCTGCTGAGCATATTACCTCCGCCGGGTGTAGCCGCACGAGCAACAGAGCCAGCCGGCAGAGCAGCGTATTCCTACGTGACCACTGGTGACTGGCAAGAGGGTGGCCGCACTCGAGGGTGTCTTCGGCCCTAACGAGCTCGTAATAATTATCATTTGCATCATCGAGCACTGGATAATGGCGTCAAACAGCTCGCGCGCTCCGACGTGAGCCTCTCGCAGTTGATCCGAGCACTAAAGACGGCTGGGTAGAATTTCAATCGAGGCCCGTCAACATTTTCCAGCTAGGTTATGTGTGCGTGATTGTGATGATAATTATTTGTCGTTCTCAGGCCTCAGGAAGAAAGATTTTCACGGAAAATTAGATTTAATGTTTACGAGCACGATGAGCACAAAGCCTAGCCAATATTTGGCGTTTGTAAACCAATTTTGACCAAAGCCTCAAATCAACATGAACTGTTTAAAGAGAGAAAACTGATTTTGTTGCGTTCCACCAGGAAAACGTAAATTTTCACTCGAAATTAAGTTGTGGCGTGGATGAATTAGCTCCATAATTTTTGCGCGATGTAGGTGTCATCAGTCAGGTTGTTCAGTGGTGCAACGCCACCGCCGAGAAGCACGTGGAAATTCTTTATTACGCAATTTGGGCGCAGTGGAGTAATAAATGATGCGACACACAACAAGGCGCAAGATAAAAACATCTCGAATGAAAAAAGTGCGCGCGACCGCCTAGCTGGCGGTGCACGCAGAATATTAACATTACCCTCCTGAGGAAAAAAGGATGCCTGCGCCGCCGCCGCCGAGCGCGCGTTTTCTCTTTTCTCGCTCGGCTCGCTGGGCTTTTTTGATTGCGCGCACGGGGCCAAACTTACAAAAGGAGCAATATTTCGCCCAGCCAGCGCCGCACATCTTGATAGTGCTGCATATTTCCGGCGCGAGCTGGCAACGGCGGTAATTTTGCGCTGGGACACAGTTCAGAAAGACTGAGAAACTGGTTTTAGAAAAGAAACTGTTTAGGGTTTGTAGGTACGGAGAACAGGATTTGGTTTACAAGATTGCAGAGTTCAAGAATTAATTTTGACAAAAACATCATTTAGATTTTTTAATAACATTATGTTTGCGTGAGTACAAACACAGCCGCGAATAAAAATATGTACACTTGCTCGTGCTGCCGGGAAAGATAATTAATTTCTGCTTTTCGTGCTGCGAAAGATTTGGCGGGTAAATGCATGTGTAGTAAATCTCCCCCTAGTAACCACACTAAAAAGCCATTCCGATAACACGAGTATTAATAAATTTCGTGCGTGGTAGTTGTTTTGCGAGGCTAATTAGTCACGAGATTTAATGAGCTCGGCGGGGCATAAGCAGCATAGGCACGGAGGAATTCCCAGACGGCGAGCGAGCGCCGCAATATGAGATTTCGCGCGCGCCGGGAGAACATTAAGGGGGTGCGTTGTTTGTTTCTCCGCGCTCGCTCTCTTATCTCCAGTTTTCTGCATCACTAAGAATAACTCGGTGGATTCCCGCCGCCACCTATCTGCGGCGGCGAAGAGTGATGATCATTAGAAAGAACGGCCGTGGTGGAAGTAACACTCGCGCCTTATCTCCATCATCTGCCAGCATATTGCAGAAAAAGAGTCGTTCTCGCTTGGCTCGCAGCTTGTTGCACTCCGATTTGCTTCGCTATCCGGCCCCCATGGTGATGCATCGCACCGATAAGCAGCGTGCGGCCGTGCGCAGCCATATTGCAGCTCCTTTGTGACGTGATTTGCGCCTTTGTTGCACAAATCACTGCCAAACATCGGACTTTATCGCGGCCGCGAGTTGAGTTGTGCTGGCTGGCGCGTGTAATTGCTGGGGAGCAACGCAGATGTTTCGGACACGCATGACCGCACCCGAAATGAGAATCAATGCGTGATTTGTGTATCTGAAAATTGAATTTCAGCAGTCAACTCACACATCTATAGTCTTCAATCGTGACGGACAGTTTGAGATGAAATCAATGTCATAAAAAACAGCAAAACTAATAATCATGTCAACTCAAATATTTAAGTAAGAAAAATTTAAACAGGAACCAATATATTTTATAATACGTACGTCTTTATATTAATATTCTAATTTATAGACTTTACTAGCAATCATAAAAAAGTAGAAAATATTAACATTTTTACTGCAGGGCTATAGAAGCAAAATTAAATTCTAATAGCTTAATTTATCATGTGGACAATATGATAGATTTCATTAACCGACAGTTTCATGTTTAGGCCTTTCATGGATAGGGTAGAATAAAGTCCTTATTTCAACTTCAGTTAAAAAATGTCTTTAAACTGGTTTTAAAGTTGGGTGATTTCAACAGACAAACATAATTCTCTTACGTTTGATTGAATTTTAATTAAAAAACGGTGTTTTTTTATTTTAAGCACTTATAACTGGCAAAATTAACATTTAAATAGACCTAAATTGGATATTTTGTCAACTCATTTTGCCTCTAGATTCTGCATTAAATTCAGCAATCGTTGAGGTAAACAATGCGTGTCTTTTTATGGCTTGATGACTTAATTACCAAATCAAGTGGCTAGAAAGTCAACTAATTAAGACATGTACAGCAAACAGATATCAATCGCATTAAGGCCGATTTTTCTAAAGGCTGCAGTGGAATGCGTTCGCCGTCGTATTGGGCCACCACACTATTGGCTGGTGCGAGTGAGCGAAGCAGATTCTCCGAATAATCAAATTAACCGAGAACGCCGCAGGCTGGCGCTATTGATTAAGCGGCGAGACGCCTCCGGTAATAAGAACAAGAGCAGCTTTTAATAATTAGCACTTATGACAGAGAGAAAACGGCGGGAAATTATCCTGTGAGAGCGGCTGGCTGGCGAAGGAATGGAGCCAATTGTGCCACGCATGATGGTGACTATTATGGCGACAGCGAATATATTGCCACGAGCGAGCAGGCGAGCGGTGCGTACTGCATCGAAGAAGGCGCACATTAAAGGGTTAAATCAGTTTAATGGCACGGAGCGGAGTTTCTCAACATCCTCCTCCACCTTGCACGCAGCTATCTTCCCTGCAGCAGCAGCTCGCTTCAGAATTCGCCGTTGAATGGGGGATGAAGATATTAGGCGAATAATGGAAGGGGGAGGCGGAATTAAGGAATATCCACGCTGCTGTGTTTGTTTATACTCATGCGAGAGGACTTCTGGCTCAGTTTGCAGCAACTACCTGGATTTCAGAGTATGGGAGACCCGACGAATTTTGAGTTAAATGTGCTGGACTTTAAAAGAAAACGAGCAAATGGCCAAATTAAACCACTGAGCACTTACCAAGAAAACTGTTGAACGTACTTTCTCGAGTTTTTTTTTTGTATAGAATAAGAAAGAAGTAAAATTGAATTCCAAGGCCCAACTTTCAAGTCTGAACTCTCTGCTGCTGTTGCGCACAAAGCAGCCAGCCAGCAAGCCATTAGAGGAAATACATAGTTTCTTTCAGCCTGTTATCTCGGCGTGGTGCAACTTAAAAGGCAGATAATTGCACACATAAAGGGGTGCGCGCGTCGAGAGAGAAAAAAGTCGGCTGCATCTGCAACTTATTTTGCTCTCGCGTGCTCGCTAGAAGTTGGTGTTCCAATTCCGGCAGCGATAATTTCAGACAATAAAATGCACGTGCATGACATTTGCTGCTCGAGCGCCGGGGTAATTCTGCGCGGCCGATATTTGCACCGTGCGAAATGTACTGCTGCTGCTGCTTCTGCCTGGGCGAGGCGAACGTGCGCTGCTGGAGGACACGGCCAACTGCAGCACGTCATAAATTACCACGGCGGCGGCGGCGGCCGCCACCACCGCCGCCGAGGAGTGAGTCTTTTAGTCTTGCTGCCTGGTAATACGTACAAGGTGCTGAACTTTATATAATAGTTGGAAAAGCAAGCCAGTCTTCGGGGAGTGCCGCTTATACTGATGCTTGTAATGGTCCCTCGGGAACCAACCAAGCGACGCCACTGGTGCTCTAGGAGAGAAAGAGCAAAGCAGCGGCAGCGCACGCACACAGACAGACAAATACCAAGTTGCTATTTACTCGGTACATAAATAGAGACACGCACTTACACGCACAACAAACTGACACCTCCAGACTGGTGCAATGTTCGTGGTTGGACCGACGGTTCTTGAAGGATTTCCTCCAGGGAAAAAGTGATACGTGCAAACCGATTTGTGATCGAGTATAGTTCACTTCGCAGAAAGTTATGTTTGACACCGGTGGTTCCAGTCAACTGTGGCTTTTGATCTGATGAAAACAACTTGAGTAGAAAACCTTGTTATTCTATTTTTGAGGCATTAGACTTTAAACTCATGAATATACAATGATTATTCGATATAAAGAAGGTTTACTGATGATTTAGTTACAAACATAAGGCTTTTACTCAACCAAATTAATTTTGTTTGAGAAACAATGCTATTTCTGCTCTTCCAAATATTGCATACTTTGGAAATAGCGAGGTAGGCAACTTATTAGCATGTCTGTCGCGCGGGTTGCATAGCCATGAGCTGCTAATTTTCTTATAAACCGAAATTGAGATTCTATGATGCAAATATCAGAGAGTTATCTGCAGTTCAGAAGTTCTGCAGGCTAAAATTCACTTCGAATCTGCCACTTTTACTGTTATCATAGAGAAATCTTTGCATCGGGACACGCAAATGATGATGTGTATTTTTCCAACACTTTTGCGGCGTACGTTCTTCACTATTATTATTTTCTATGCCCTCGTTTTTGCAGCGTCGACATTCTCGCTCTTTTCTGCTCTGAAAAAGGCAGTAAATCTCGGCGACGCGAGACCTCTTTTTGCCTCGACTTTGACTATAGCTTATTTCGAGTTAGCCCGAGGGCAGAAAGACGCGTCGTTTGCTCGCTTCAGTCTTGAACCACGCTCTCAGGCGAGGAGACCGACGAGGAATAGCGACGATGCCCGTGGTGGTGTTGGGGAGGACACGACGACGCGCTTTTGCCTCACCGATCACGACCCGCTATTGATTTTGCATATTCAAGCACGCGGGGTCGTCGCACTTTTTATGAAATAAAAATGTCATACATTCTAAAACAGCAGCAACCACCCGACCGCCTGCGGACGCGTGTTCTCTAAAAGCGTAAATAATAGAAAAGTTGCAAACGGAGAAAAAGGAGGGAAGAAACGTGGAGCGTCACTTTGCCGCTAATGGCGAAGAAAAAGACGCGGACGCTTCTGCTCTGGAATTCGCGCAACACCCGCTGCGTGTTGTTTAATTGTGTTTTTCGGCACAGCCGCAAAATTTGCATGAGAATGAGTGCGCGGACCAAACTCTCTGCCGCCTGCGTATTATTTATGTAGCGATTTTATGCAGATTAATCAAGAAAACGCGGAACGAACAAGCAGCGTCAGCACGCGTCCATCACGGCGGGGATTAATTATTTTAGGAAGTACAAACACAAACAAACTGGAAAAGAAAAAGTCAATATTTGACGGAACAAAAATGCAAAGTGCTTTATTCATTAGGCTGCTACTTTGCATACGATTCCGAGCTTTTTAATTTTTAATGTGTGTCATGTGTATCAAAATTACCGTCATATCGGATGTCACAGATAAAAGATTTTCCCGTGTTACAAAAGGGCAAGTGCCTTTTCATATATTTGCAAATTATTTTTTGTAACACGTGAACTTCTTGAGGGAAACCTCAATTAGCTCAAAGAAACCATATTTGACTATACCTCAATAAAAGTGATTTTGCCTCATTAAATTATGATCCTGCGGCAGTGGATTCGAGGAAAGGGCATATTTATTCCACTGTATGCCGCAATCAGGCCTAGCTGTGTAATCGGACTCTGCGCTTTATGGCAGCCGTTAAAAGTAACGTGGTCAGTTTTGCCGACAAACCCGCCACTGCGTGCATTTTGCAGTGGTCCGATAATTAATACGTGTTGCGAATTCGGCGAGAGTGAATCGATTTACACGAGCACTCGTGATTCCCATATTTAATTACACACATTTGGCTAGTTAGTTAATGAGCCGTCGAGCGCGCTTGCGACGCTCTGCTCGCACGCATGAGGGATGATTGTACAAAAGTTTGATATTGTGTGCTTGGTGTTCAAAGCAACACAACAGCTTCTGTTCATCCAAAACGGCCGTTCAAAGTGCAGAATTAATTAATCAAACAGGCGCAGACACTCGTTTTCAGCTGATTTGTTGCTCGTGATTTGCATATTATTAATTGCTCTCTAGCTAGCAGCCGAAACAGAACACAACACCGAATTTGACAGCTGGCAAACTGATTTCCCCTAACGAGCGTCGCACTCTCGTGTACATGCATCGCCCAGTAATCCTCTGCTAACATTTTTAACACTTCTGTTTTGGCCACTTTCTGTTTGCCTTCCCTCTGCATCGCGATATTTACGCGTTTTTTCAACATTGTAAACTGGTGACAAGCTTCAAAAACCGTTTCATTAGTCAATTGTTTCAGCCAGCGATCAATTTATCTCTGTTTCCAACAATTTCTAGTAAATTTTAATGTCTCTTTAAGATACGTGCCTCTATGTTTATTAATACAGTACCTGCTAACGGCTCTACCTCTGGTGTTCCTGTCTAATCGAGACAATTATCTACAGTTAATTAAAGCATACTTAGAACGATCTTGCATGAAAATTGAAAGCAGAATGGTTTAGTTTTAGTTGACGTGTATTAATTAACAAAGGCTGGTAACTTTAAAATCAAAATATTGTCTGCATCTTCATGTTTTTTCCTACCCTAATAAAACAATCTATCTGCAGACGTTGTTCAAGGAAACATCTTATTTGTCGCTATCCAGCAGCAAGCTGGATGTTTTTTTTACAATGGCACAAGTATAGATTATGTTACTAATTTGATGATTAATTTCGAAAAATTATTTTATACCTGCTAAAATAGCATGTATATATGTATATATTACAAAATTACTTCCGCCTCCATAAATAGTACACATTTCACCTGTTTTGATTTAGAAGTTGTTCCAAAAACAACAAGCCTTTTAGGAGAACACGGGATAAATTCCCCAGCAGCCTGAAAGAATATAGCGGAAAAAATTAAACAAGTTGGGTAAAACGAAAGCGTGCAGAAATCCCTCTGCTTTATTATATGCCGTATTTTATACACTTTCCTTTACCAGCCGAACATTTTTTTACCGGCACGAGCGAAATAAAAAATAATAAGAGCTTGTTCCTGAGCAGGTTTATGGAATGAAAGCAGAAGAGTCGTGCCGCAGGATTGCAGGGTAGCAAAATTACTCACCCGAGCAGCAGTGTGCACCAAGGAGGCAAAAGTAAAGCAGCTCGACTATAAAAGCTACCCACGGCGCAAAAAGAGTCGCCTATAAAAATTAAAACAATAAAAATCCCTGTTTATGGCGTCGCCAGACCTCTTACAAAAACGCACTGCCGAGATTCCGCACAGCAGCCGTCGCCGGTAGACGATAGAGAGGAAAAACTGTGCTTGTCGACGCACCAAATCTGCACCAGCAATGGAAACGTGCTCACTTTTGTGTATGCTAATCAGGCCGGAATCTTGTGCCAACAGGCCCAACACACTCGACTGCTCCAACACTGCAAAAATGCTTTTTCGCCAAAATTACAACACGCAGCTCCCCGCCTCTCGCTTTACATTTTAATTTCTCGCCGTTAAAAATTATGTTTACGTTTCGCGTTAGGAGACACTCGAGAGCATTGCAAATATTTGCCGAAAAAAGGACACACGAGCCTGCCTGATGCGCCTGTGATTCTCGCGTGCCCGGGGCTAATGTGCGTCGAGTGGACGGATTGGGTGTTTGTTCAACCTTTAAGAGCTTCTCAGCGCCTGTTCGAAGTGGTAATTAATCTGGGCCGAATAGAGTGAATGGTACACAGGCGGAATTTAATGAAAACCGGCGTACGAGTGGGACGTTTTTTAATCCCCAATAAGAGTGGAAATAAAAATCAGGGTTGAAATGGGTTGATTAATGTGATTGGAAAATTTAATTAATCCGCAGCTGGATTAATGATCCTTAAATTTCCAGTTATTCATATTTGTATTGAGGAAATTGTGGATTTTACACTGAAAATTATATTTTGATCAAAAGCAATTCATGCCCATTCAAATATACACATGTTCTCTGGAGTAACAGGCAGAGCAGGACAACATGTCAGATTGATTTTCAAAACCCGTTCTACCTTATATTTCATTTTGCATATTCGCTCCATTGGTTTCGCGTCGAATCAGAAACGGAAAAAGCCATTAAAACGCCAAAGCTCGCTTGCATTTTGATAAACAGCTCTTCCAAATACGAGTGCTAAAAATTTGTCACAACACGCGAACGGCAACAAATGATCCGTCAGCTTTGTTCACCCACTCGCAGCGGCGAAAAAGCGACCAAACAGCAGCCGCTTCGACGCTCCCCAGGTGCAAATAACGCAAAAATCTGGGTTCGTTTGACTGTGCGGCGGCCGGCGGCGATATTTATTTGCAAAGCTGCTGAAAAATCATACGAGTGAGTGGATGTGGCCGAGTCGAATTGAATGCGGCATCAGAGGCAAACAGCAGAGCCCCTCGTTCCGAGTTGTTGCTGCACACACGCAAATAATATATTTTGCCCGTCTCCCTCTTAGCATTTTCCTCCAGGCACACAGGACACAGGGTCCGCTAGAATTATTTCCATATTATCCATGGCGTGCATTTATCGAGCGGACGTGCGACAATTTTATTATTATTTCAGCCGCCTCCGCCACCGCGCCAAAAGTGTCCAACAGCCCCCTCAGGAGAAACTCGTAACTCACCGTACAGCAGTCCGCTCGAAATTTGGCCAATGAAAATTTGAATACGCCAAGCACCGTTTTAAGGGTAGTGAGAAAGGAAGATCTCGTTGAGTTTTCATTTGGAAGAATTTTACTGGCGAAATAAGTGTCTAAATAAAATAAATAAAATTGTTCTCGTCTTTCGCGATAGAAGTCAGCCAATTCTAAATATAAATCCAATAAGGCAAATATTATCGTTGTTAAAAATAAAAAATCAATCAATTGCATAGATTCTGTGAGTTTAGCACTTCAAAAAGTGGTAAACTATGGAGATTTATTTTAAAATGATTCAATTGTAGAAAAGTTTTTTGTTCAAAGTTCGCTCTCCAGTAAATCTCCAGCTGAGGAGATCATCCCAAAAATATGCTAATTTGCGTGGAAATGACTGTTTTTCCCTGCCCTCGGTCTCTGCAGTCGCCATCCATTGTGGTGGCGGTCGTGATTCAGCACAAGAAGTGTCCGTTACTTATGTTCTACACGCAGGTACACATGAATATTAGCCAGCCCTGCCCATTTCTCATACATATTAATGTCAAATGGAAATGAGCCGCACCGAATTTGACTGCCGGTTGGTTCTTCGGTCTTTTTTAACGCGCCAGTCCCCCGGAGAATGCTTCCGATGACATAATTGCCCTGCGAACTCAGATGCGGTGCACGATATTAAATCCGGAATGGGCCTGAGCAATAAAAATGTGAATTTCAACGCGCACACAGCGGACAAAGAGTTAACTGTTGTGTGAAGTTCATAAAGGCGCCGCTTTTTCGCACATAACGCGCGCGCCCCGTGTAATATAATCCCTTCCTTCCACGCGCGCAGTGCCGTTTTTCGCTCTTCATAAATTTTTTCCAGCAGTTTTCCGCCAGCCATGCATCACACTCTTGATGCGAAAATTACCTTTTGCGGCAGCAATAATGAATCTCGAGCCCGCCCGCCGGGCACGCCATCGCTGCAGCCGCAACTCGAGCTCCGACGAGGAAAAGAACAGCCGATGACACGCCCGCTGGCCCGGCTGTTTTATTATCTAAATAAAACAGGGAAGCGAGTGCAGGTGCTAAATTATGCATTGCGGTGCAGCATCCGCGAGGCGTAAGGCGCTCAAAAGAGTTTTAAAATTCTGGCCTGGCTTTTGGATTTAGGGGCACTTTCTGTTGCTTTTAGAGCCGGCGAGCGCACATAATAGGATTTACTTTTGTCGTGCTGGAATTTTGAGAAGAATATCCTGGACGCTCTGTAATAATTTGCCTTGTCCTTTAGATTCTTTACACTGAGTTTTTCTCGACATTTTTGAGAAACTGACAATGTTTTTTTTAAATTCTAGGAGTAACGTAAAGTTTAATACGTGGACATGTGATTTTTCGACATAATTCATCCTTTCTCCATCTAGAAAATAGCAGCCCACAGTCAAATAATACTTATGGCGAAATGCGCTGTTTAAATTGGTTTGATATGAATTTAATATGCAACATTTTATCCTTAAAAATTGGAATTAGTCGACGCACAAAAGTAAGGTTTTAAAGTACTAGTTTAGATGCTATTGTTCTATTTACATTTTCAATTATAAATATAAATATTTTCCTTCATGAGTGTTATTTTTTTCATACTTCAATTTCAATTTGCTCAAACGAAAAGTTTTTTATTTGAGAAGAAACTGACGAAATTTCTTGATCCTTGATTGTTCACTTAAGAAGGCTGGAAAAACTCATGTTTCTCGGTGTTAAATTATGCAATAAGCACATTCCTACTAGACGATAAGGGAGAAAGGGGATGGTGTGGAATGCGAAGGGGGTGAGAAGAAAAATTCTGCACAGACACACGCGTGGAGAGTGCGGATGCGATAAATATGGCATTAAATCGATACAGTGGCGTGTGAGTGTGGTGTCACACAGCATGTATGTGTGTGCTCTCTTGCGCCGGGCCCCAGAAATAAGGATTGGATTTTGCCGGTTTGTGCGAATGTGTGTGTGTTTGTATGTGTGTGTGTGTGTGTGCGTGTGTGTGAAGCTGTAAAATATGAGGGCTGCGAGAGCTGCGACCGCAGAAACGGCGCGCTCGAGACGAGCACATTCTCCAGCTCGCTCTACATTCACCCATACACACAACTTTGCGACTTTGCGAAAGGAGCAAAGACGGAGGAAGGATGGAAACTAGCTGCCGGCCCGCTTGACACTTCAACCACGATCAAACAAAGGACGAAAGATGCTGCTCCTCACGTCATTTTTGTCGTTGGCTGTCTCTCCTTCTTGACGGAAATTGGATTCTGCATTTCCCCATCGTGGTCAATTATTTCACGATCTTACAAATGCATTCAACGAGCTTTTAACGTGCACTGAATGGAGAGAGCATGCAAATATGGAGATCTCAATTGCCACAAGTACCACCCAGTGCAAATTCATACTAGTCCCTTCTTGCGAATTCGCGTCAGATTCAGCTGCAACTTGAAAGTTTGCTTTTTACGACTGCGAAAGAGCCTGTTTGGCGCTCTACTGAAGCGGTCGTCGCTGCGAAAAGACGCCGACCGGCCAGCCAGCCGGCCAGCCTGGCCTAGCCACTCGAATCACGGCTTGCAAAACAAACAGCAGCACACAACAGGCCCTCGACTGGCGTTGGCACCGAAACATGCGATTGAAAAGAGCTGCTGGGTCACCGCAGCCAATTTCAATAACGCCGCTCCTGGAAACAACACGGCACGTTCTGCCTCGGATGCTGGGCTTGTAATGCGGTCGCGTTTTCGTTTGTTCACGATATTTGTTTTGAAAATTTAATGCCATGGCATGGCACCCTATTCTATGCGTATACTGGCAGAAATTCCCGTTTTCTTATAGATGAGAACCTACCCATTCTTTGATATTCACATAACACATTATTTATAAGTATTTTTTCACTGCAGGTAAAAGCAATGAAATTTTTCAATCAAATCATCTAGTTAGCTGAGTACGTTATTTTCACTTGCAATCAATTCGATGGGCAGAGTTTCCGGGAAATAAAAGACTTTGTTCCAGCTGTTAAAGCAGATTTTCCCGGGATATACTCGCAGTGGGCGAAATAATTTTCGCATCATTCAACCAACTAGAATTGTGAGCTGCTGCCGTCATCCATCACACACGTTTTGGCTAATCGCACGCCTCACCTAATCTGGCGAACAACAAATTTTAATCACAGCGCAGTAACAAAATCAATTAAATTTTTTGACCACTCCACCCACCACCCGAGTAATCATGACGAATTGCCGCGGATCGTAACAAAATTGTGATATGAAAATGCTGAAATCGAATCCCCTGTGGCAGGACGAGGGCAATTTTGCGCCAAAATTCGCCATGCAAAGGAGCGTGGAGAGAAGCAAGTGCTGCTCGGGCTGAGTGAGTGGGCTTCATCAAAAATAGAGAGAGAGAGAGAGAGAGAGAGACCGCTCTCCGCTTTCGTTTGTGCGTGTGTGGATGTGTGGACGTGAATAAATCTGCGAGCGAGCTTTTCATTTTAAATGCGCCGAATTTGTGGAGTTTTGTTTGCAAAGGTGTAATCCCGACCACGCACTGTATGTTCAAAAGGGGCTATTTGGTTCTTGCTCGGAGTAACGCTCCTGCCTGCCCGCACGCACCCTGTAATGGATGGAGTTAAATTAAGGCGGATCTTTTGCAACAATAGAGACGCAGAACCCACCATTAATTCCTCTCCCCGAATTGTTTACAAAGATCTTGTTATGTCCCTTTCACTAAAATAAATATAATGAGTCACAATTTTAGCAGTTTAAAGTCATACTAACCGACTCCGGGAAAACATTTAATTTGAATTTTTGGTGTATGAAATGTGCGTAACAAACACTCAATTCCAGAGAAATGGCCATGATTTTCCAGACTCCTATTTTTGCCGATTTAAAATAAATATTTTGAAAGCGTGCGGTTGTCAACATAAATTTCTGGCAAAACTGCTGAATGTATACAGCCTTTTTGCCAACTGTCCTCCCGTTTGCCAAACCTTGGTGTTCAATTGATGCGTGCTTGCACGAAAGAAAGATTTGTTTGCACAAATTAGAAGGCAAGGACAAGTCGTTTGCATAACGGTTATTTTCCGTGTGCCTTTTTCATTCTAAAAAGCTTTTGCTTGTTGCAAACGCAGACGGCAGTGAGGAAAGTTTTCCGCGTAACTCGCAATTATTCCGAGTCGAAAGTTTCTCGTGAAAGCTAGAAATCTCTAATTCTCATCACATAGGGGTGCGTCGCGGGAAATTCTAATATTCTCGGCGGAGGAGCAAGCGACAAGACTTTTAATCATAAGCACGGCGAATAATCATCGTTTTGCACACGAGAATGCGTCCAGCCGCCTCCGCCGCCTCCCTGGGAGCAGACAAAGCTGAAATAAGGAGAATAAAAAAGACGGACGAAGAAGTCTTTGAGAAAGCGCGCAGAGAATATTGATACTTGGCAGCCTCAATGGCAAGGGCGAAATTGAGCGCGTTGGTCTTTTAAAGGAGGGCGCAGAAAAAATTATTTTTTATCAATCACGGCTCTATGTGTGTGTGAGGGTTCGCTTTTGAGCACTTCATTTATCCCTGACTGATAAGGCGGAAGCGCGATTGAGGTCGGGAATTGAGTTTTAATCTTCGCTGCAGTATCGGTCGGCGTTCATTGCTCATTCTGGCCGAGTTTGAGGTCTAATGATCAAAAGAGGCAGCCAGCCAGCCAGGCCGCTACCCTCGCCCAAACGAACACCACCAGACGCAGACCATACGCTTTGCACCCGGTACCTTCGCCTCCGCACCTTTCCTCCGTCGAATTCTTGGCACTTTCACAGCCGAGGCGCGCGCGTGCTCCGCACAAGGGAGGAAAGGGTTTCGCGCGTCGCTGGAGCACGCGTCAAAGGGAAAAATCTGCGGCTGGAGGTCTGCACCGGCATCTTCTTTTCTTTTTAATTTGCGGGGAATTCCGCCTGCGCAACAAATTGCACTAGTGGCTCGAGTTTCGCCAGACACGTGTCGCAGTTGCCGGCTGAATTTTTTAAAAGGCAGGCCGTGAGGCGGAGGAAAGCAATCGTATCACAATAGAATTTTGATGACCTTGCCCACGGAGGAATGGAGGAAAAAAGTGTCCATTCGCAAGCAAAGAGTATTGGACAACTGTAGCGTGAAATCGTCAATTTTCACAAGCGGCCCAGTGGAAGCATCTCGTCGAAAGACAGAGTCGCTCTCGTGTATAGGGGCAGGTTCATCATGCCCCGAGTGGCCAAGTAGAGTTTGCGAGCGACGGCGTGTGTAGTGTGTATGTGTCGTGGCATCCAAGCCACCGAGCGGCCGTATCAGTTATGGGGCCGGCACACCGCTGGCAGCGGCGTGTAGCCTCCCAGGTGTAATTTAACAACGGCAGTAAAAATGTTTTTACGTCCAGAAAATATAGAGCAAACAATAAATTTCGCAGTAAATTATTTGTCGGTCGGTCGGGGAGGCGGCTCCTCGGGCGCAATTTCGCCCCCAAGAATAAGTGCCGCCGCGCGCTGTTGGCACCGCCGAGCTTGCTGCCTTTTATTTCGCATTTTATTTTGGCAGATGTGCAGATGCAATCAAGCGTTCATTTTTATTTTATCCCTTTATCTCCTCGAGCAGTCTCGGTCGGTCGGCGGGGAGTTAACTGGAGCGCGCAGGAAATTTTTCGCAAAACCGCCGCCGCCGCCTTCGGAATTTATAAGTTCCGCAGTGGGATTTGGACTCGCGAATCGATCGCGCCGGCCGCCGCGTGGGAATCAATCACGCACTCGAGAGTGTTCCAAAATCGGCACGTTCCCACTGTTGAGCCGCGATGCTCATCGACGAATATAACGCTCCTCAAGTGTGCTTGCTGCGCGGGTATTTCAGCTTGCTGTCATATACAGCCCAGAGACGCGAAACTTTGTAATGTGAATTTGGCTCAAACACGAATATACTAAACAATTCATCGAGAATTTATCGATTGCAAGGATCTGATGAATTTTCGTATGTAAAACTACATCTTTCATAATTTAATCTCACAAGTTTATATCTAACCAAAACATAAGTATCTTACTAAAGTCTTTTGTGCATTTAAGCACTAGATTTAAAAAGAAAATCAGATTTTGTCAGCATTCTTTCTTTGAGTTGGAATGTAAACCACCTGAGACGTTCATGGCAAAAGAAAAATGATTTTCTCCCTCTTCCGTCTCCAAAAAGATTCTGCCCTTCTTGTGACGACAGCACTTTTTGAGCTATGCAAATCAAGTGCTTTCCCTCGACTCTTTTGCAAATATTTCGCATCTCAAGAGCCATCCAGTGGCGCATTCGAAACGGTCAGCTTGTTTCATCGCGCCGGGAAGAATGGCCTGCGCGTAGAAAGAGTTATCGGGGAAAGAAGAAATTTCGTTTATGCGGCTCTGCCGGTCCCATTTCTCCTCGGACTTGCAGAGGAGGAGATATTTAAATAGGAAGCATCGCTGCAACCCTTTTCCTATAACGGGTTGCGTGGAGAAAGAGATGACGCAGAACAATAAAAAAGCAGCAGCCGGAGGCGGAGCGGCGGCCGCGGCGGCAAACGCCAAAGCTGTTGTGCCGGCGAGTGGAAGAGAAAGAAAAGCAAGTGATAAGTTAAAACCATCATTTGTTCCGGAGGAGGAAAGTTTATGAGGACGGGAATTTTTTCAATCAGCATTATGGGGCCTGCCGGCTGGGCGAGTGAGTGAGTGTGTTTGTATGGGCGCATCATAAAGCGACAGGAGTCCCGATTTCTGCAGGGCCTGAAAGCTTTCGGGGTGGCTTCGAGGGTGCACGCAGGGCCGGGTGGGTGGCTGTGTCGCCGAACTGCCGGCGGTGCTCCCCTTGCCCGCCCACCCGCCCGGCGTATCGATCGCCCAGCGCCCCCCGCGCCCTTTTTTGCTCCAAACAGCAGCCGTCGTGACTAAGACAAAGCTGAATTATTCGCGGTCTTTGTGGACCATCAACATGAGAAGTGAAAGCACCCACCATGCTGGCTGCCTCCTGCATAACGTTCCTCCCTGCGCCCGCACTCCTACACCATTGGTAAATAACCTCTCGCACCCTTCGAAAGCCTCTTGTTTCGCTATATATAGAAGGTATTGTTGCTCCATGAGTGTTTGCACAACGCGATCTAATCAAGAAATGCAGGTTCACTCCCCACAAGTCAATTAATTTAGCATTTCCTTGAAATTTAACAGCTTTTTTTCCTAACGTTCAAATGTCTGTAAAATTACTGCTGATTTTGATTAAAAACATTCTTCCTCTCGCTCTTCTTTTGAATTAAATGTCAGTATTCAAGAAGATATTAAAAGCCTTCTGTTTCTAGAGGGGAAAATTGTCTCGAAATCCTTATAATTTCCGTTTTAATTATATCAGTTCGTATACAAGACTGTTTACTTTTTCGTTTTCCTCATGCAACAGACAGAAAATGTCCTTCTGCTTTGCTTTAAGTGTCAACAAAATGGCATTTGAGAGCACTGGTTTTAATTAAACACGACCCGATCCTCGAGTCATTCGTTTTCCACTCTTTCAGACTTAATTACACTTTATGGCCCGAGAATTTATCTACTTCTGCAGATCAGCATTGCATTTCAAAGACAGCCATAATTGAATTTTCCCACCGCCGCTGGAAATAATTTTCCTGCTACAGGATTGGATTCTTGGAGGCAAAAACTTTAAATAGTTTTTTCACGATTATATGTATCGCGTAACAAGCTGGGGCTCAAACAACACCAGTGTCATCGAGTATGAAAGAAGCGTATTAGATATTCTGTGTTCAAGACTCCGTGAAATCGTCCCGAAACAAATTGCAATTTCAGACGAGGAGTTGGCCGTTTACTCATTGTTGACATCTGAATAAGTCTCCAGAGGCAGAACGCATTTCTTCAGGCTTCCGTTTGGTGAGGCCATTATTGTGAAAACGTAAAAGCTGACGAGAGGGTTTATATTAATATCTGCAGACATGATGTCTCAAGGGCGTATTGACTCCAATTTGGAACTCTCATACGCGAAACAAGAGCTGCTCCATGAAATTTTTATCCCAGCAACCAACAAAATGGAAAGGGTGAAACTGAAACAAACGTTTCACGCTCAACTTGGTAGGCTATATTGAAAACTTGTTCCAGATACTCGCTCGCAGCCTCCGTTGCCGCCACGCCAGAGAGTGTGTGTGTGTAAAAACGAACGAGCTGATAGGCGGGGTCGAACAAGCCGTATTATTGTCGCTGACAAGCTGAACGTCGCCTTTCTTTTTTGGGAATAATCCCTGCCGATTTGCTCCACGACGAAAGCCGAGATTTGGGCCAATTAATTAACGACATAAGTAGTGCCTAAAACGCCCGCCGATGGCTGATTTATCGTCGGTCTTTTCCCGCTGCGACTGACTGATGGCTCAATTAAGCCACGGGATGCTTCTTCCTGCGAAAAGATGCGGCAAAGGGGAAAAAATTAACATTGTGTACGCTGCGACCGGACGCGTGCTCGATCTGGTGTATCTTGAAATTTATTTCCCTCCGTAAGTCTTGTTGATGCGTCCCATCAGACACAAGTGGAGTGCAACAAAGGCACATGAAAAAGGACAAGGAAGTCCCATGTGAAAAAAAATAATACGATTGCGGTCGCCCCCAATTGCAGAAACAAGACCATCTAATTCTATGCGGGCTCGATCGGCGTTTTCTTTCTTTCTAACGGCAGGCTAAAAAGCAAAGGTGAACTAGATTTTATTTATTCCATAATATCTGGAACTTATTAATTTGATCTGAATTTTATGAGGTTGGCGTGAACCTTATTTTCTAGATAGACATGGTTTTATTTGATTGTGATGGCTATCTTTATCTTCCTAGAGAGTATTAAATATTTTATTCTGAACTAAACGATTAAATGTAAATTCTGCGGTGATTGCATGCCTGAAAAAGAAAAATGCCTATGAGAGATGCATTAAAACTGTGCAAATCTTGATATGTGCGATAGTTTTAGAGTTGTACAGCCCCATGTGTTTTATAAATTTTCTATTTATGTTTGGGATTTTAATTATTATAGCGAATAACATAAGTTTTAAGATCACATCCCAGCGTAGAGGCCTTTTAAGTTTGTTAAATTTTTTGTTAGCCCAGCTAAATTCTTTTCGGTGCTTTTTCTCTACTATCTTTTATTTTAATACGAAAAAAGCAGCACATAGCAACAGCGGCCGGCAAAGGGAGGAAATCGCCCAGCCTTTTAATCACTGCTCCGATAAGGCTTAAGACTTTCCTTTTTGCGTTGCTGGCTGGGAAAAGAGAGCTCTGGAGATGCGTATCTGGCCGGCAGACCAGCAGCAGCAGCGACGGAGGCTTGTTGAATTTGAAAGGCCTACCATAACTGCTGCGTTTAATGAGCAAACTAGAATTTCTTGCCGCCACCACCGCCGCTGCTTCTTCTTCTTTTGCTGGCTGCCAGTGATTATCAAGAGAGCGGAGAGAGGAGCGGGCCCGGCCAGCCAGTGTAAGCCCCTCGTAATACGCCAACTTCATTATCAAGATGTTGAGCGCGCGGCGGCAGCATTTTGTTTTTGGCTGCCTGACGCGTGTTTGCTCTCCGCTGCTTTCACCCTCGCTAATCCCCCGTCAGAGCAGCGACTAAAAAATTGCATTCGTCATTCGGACGAACTCGCCATTTGTAACGGTCAGCAAACGTTTCGCCGCTCATTGATCGAGCCAAAGTGTTTGATTTGATGCCGGCCGCGTGCGTGTTATTTTTCAACCCGTGCATGTGCTCTGCATTAATAGCCCCCGCGCGCAATAGGCTTGATTAAAATTTTCAATTTCCTGCTCTGGGATCTTTTTTATTCCGTCGCGAAAATAAAACGCGAGAGAGAAAGTGAGCGCGTGCAAAAGGCCCTTGCGCGAAAAGCGCTGAATAAAAGTTTGTTAAAATGTGACACTTTTTACGACTCAACTCCGACAATGAAAAAATTGTTCCCACAATTTCATTGTTCCGTTTCTTCTCCCAGTCCTTTCACGAGACACCCACCACGTTGCTTCAGCTGTGTTTGCTTTTATCTCGAAAGGCGCTGTTATAAAAAGTTATTACTTAGCAAAAGATTCTCCTCAGAATCACAAGTTATTCCCGCTGTGTCTTTTAATTCCCTCCCGCCGGTGCACATTCACAATCAATCCACTGATGGTCTGAGTTTCCGGCTGAACAGGGACGTGACAAATAGTAGATCATCTCTTTTCTCCAAATGGCTCACTTTTGAAATTAATAAAAATATATGGTGCATAAAAAGGTCAAACACGCGTGTAATATAAAAACCCATTTTCTGAACAACACAAACTGTTTGAAACATTGCGACTGGCTTTTTCACGTCCCTCATTGTTAGCGGTGGTGTATTATGTAAGGTCCGCTACTTTTATTCGCACTCAGGCCTCTTCCGGTGTAGCCATAAAGACTGCGCGGTGCGGCTAATTATGCACCGTAAAACAGTGCAGCTAGGTGGGTAAATAAGCAATTTCTTACGTGCACTTTTCGCCTTCATTTCGGAAACACTAAAGTAGCCTCGTAAAAATATATTATACGGGCAGCGCAAGAGAAGAAAGAGGCGGAAAAGCGGCGCCACGCTGTGTGTGTGTAATACAAGGACCTGCTCGGCTGCGGCTGCTGCCGCTATTTAATGAAACTTTGTTTCGAAATATGTGTGGTTATAAAGGACATTGGGGAACTCTTAAACGAGGGCCGGGATTCTTTTTAATAACCTCATCTTTTTACTTAGCTTGCTTGTGCGCGGCGACGCGGTACACTCGCTAGCAGCGATAAAGAACGCCTATTTCCACCCGCACCCTCGTCCCAAATTGCCATTTTAAAAAGCACTTTCCAAGGCCGTTGCGCCTTTTGTCTTAGTTTTGGCATGGCCTTTTATGAAGTGACATACAAGGTGCGCGCACAGGTGGTATAGTCTTCCATCTTGGCTCACCCGCTGCGCGGGTTGCATAGCTCGCGAATCGTCGATTTGCGTGTAGCTCGCCTAATTAAAAGATGCTCGATCGCAATACTTGCTTTGATGATTATTAAGAACAGCTGGTCGAAAAGTTGAAAAGAATTCAAGCATGACGTCATTGCCTTTAATTGGCGGCGGGCTGCACAAAGGAGTTCGCTAGTTCAGCTAGTTGAATTCGCAACGATGAAAAACTTAAGTGCGACTCAAATCAAATGTTAATTAGTGTCTTTGCAGATATTTCTGTTGACTCGGAAAGCTATTTTCAGTTATGTGCTTTTGTAAAATGACAACAAAAACATTTTTTTTTTTAGAAAGATACGTCATATCTTTGAGTTATACTTGAATTAAAATTAGGGATTGAATTAAAGAAATTTTCATCAGGTTTTTAGAAAAAGCCTGTAAACTATGTAAATGGTGAGTGCGGTCTCCCTTTTTAAAATGAATATTTAATTTCATTAAAAGGAGTTTCCTGTTCAGAGTACCATTTTCTTTGGACATTTTTTTGGAGAAGAATTGAAATCTAACATGAAAAGTAGTCAAACGCTGTTAATTTCCGAGAAAATTGACAAAATCTGAACTTTTACTGTAGCTTAATTATTGCGACTTGTACTTGTAGTGTCCAATCGTTTAGCTCACTTACAGACGCTTAAAATACGAATATTTTTAAATTGTCGTCATGCATCAAACCATTTAAATGTCACGTATAATTGCTCTCCGTATTTCGTTCAAGAGCTAAATTTTTGCTTAGCTCATAGACAAGCATCAATATATATATGAAATATTTTCTCGTCCTCTTCAAATACCAGTTGTCGGAATCCGTTGTCGGGCCAATTCAGCAGTTTGGGTTTTCAGATGCGGCTCCTGCGTTTGTGCTGATTACCCCATTCTAGGCAGATGCGCCCGCACTCGTGCCCAAATCCCCTAATGACATCTGCAATTCATCTCCATGCAAGGTAGTCTCACGCTTTCACTTATCATCATCAGCATGCAAGTACATGCGTGATGCGGGTGGGCGGGCGGAATTCGCATTGGAATCGGCAGAATTCGGGTGAGATCACCAAACAAACAATCTGCCACAGGGGTCTGGCCTGTTCGGCGGGCGGCTTTTCAATGCTTCGGGTAAATAATTAGAGTAATCAATTAGGCTGAGCATAATGGAGTGGCCATGATGGATTATTACACAGTCATCTATCAATGGCGCCGTGCGGCTGCCTTTTCATGCCAATATGAATTAACAGCCGAGCGCACACACAATGCAGTAATGACCACGGCGGCGCACTTTGCCCCATTGAAATATTCGCCATTCGCCGCATGAGCGGCATCGCTCGGCACGCGCAATTTTTCGTGGATTTCAATTATTTACTCGGCGCGCGGGCCCTGTTTGTTTTATTGCCAGCATTAATGTTGGCTCAACTCCACGGGAAGGCTGCGGAGAAATGAACGTTCGGGCGTCGGCATGGGGTCAGCCATTCGCTGTTGGAAAAATTGTTGCCCTCCGACCCCCGGCAGTCGCAATTGAATCAATCACTGCGCGCGGCAGCAGGGCCAGAAATGAAACGGCCGCCGCTGCCGCCGCCGCCGCCGCTGCTGCTGCCTTTGCCGCCGCCACGCGCTGGATTATTTTCTTTTTTTCTCTCGCAGCCAGTCAGCGAATATGGTGCCTCTCGTTATTGGCCGGCTCTTCACTTTTACGATCTTAATCTGCGAATTTTCCTGTTTTTCCCAAGGAGCTCGGCGGGCGGTTGCGTTGAAAAACTGCCAGTGAATTCGGCTCACTTGATTTTTTTTCTAAGTGGCGTTTCTGCCTCTCACTCCGACGCAGTGGCTCTTTTATGGTAGCGGCCCTCTTGAATTCAGTATTCCATAAAGTTAATACTTTCATGAAGGCTCGTGGCTTAAAAATGAGGATTTTATGTTTTAGAAGACGTCAGGAATAGCTTTTTGTGGTAAGCGTAACAAATTATTTTCCGCCCGTTCGTAACAAAGGCCTTTTATCGTGCAGCAATTTCGGCTGCCACGTCAGAGAGCAGTTATGCGCTGCAGGGCCGATTTTTTTCGTCAGGAAAGCGGACGGACGGACGGGCTGATTTGATTAGAGGGCCAAATTAGCGAGCAGAGTGAGTGAGCGTGTTCTGTGCACGAACGAGAAAGATATCAAATTGGCGGAGGTAACGAAATGCGAATGCATTGGAAAAACACGAGCGCAAAACAGTCATCACAGTTCCGCCAGCAAATTATGTTAATCCAGGCCAGTAAGCAATGGAGATGGATTTGAAAATGTTGTGCTTCCGCACGAGTGCGTGCGAAATGCAAAAATCGCGACTGTGTATATTAGCGAAGCGAGAGGAAAAGAGAGAAGCGAGGCGGGGGCCGAGCGGGCGGTGCAATCAATAGCGCCGCCGACACGGAATAAGCAAAAAAGATGATGAAGAATAAGTGGTTGCCGGTGCCGCCGCTGCCACGGCTGGCGAGCGAAAATTTATTGCGACGTATGCACTCATCGATCATTCGTGCTGCGAGTGTGCGTCTGAAATTGATTTATTTATTTGCCAAAGAATAACACACAACTGCATACATACCGGAGGTGCTGTTTAAACGCGAAAAATAATATTTCCGCCGAGCGTTAACGAGATCATGAACGCAACCGGCTTCACTCGACGCTGTTGTTTGTTTAACGGGGTCACACGCCTCTCTACCAGAGGCACGCAATTCTAATTGGCGCCGATACGCTGGCACGCGAAGGCCACTTTCTTCCTTCCTGCGGCCGTCCGTAATTCGTGCCTAACTACCCACTGCCAGATTGCTTATCAATCCATCGTGGCAAAGCCGCTTTCCCACAATACCCGCGCCGCGAGTATGATTAGTGCGAGATTTAGTGGTTTTAACAATTTCTGGAATTTGTCACGTGTGGTTAGCGTTGACCAGGTGCAATTTAACGCGTGTTTACGTTCACCCATACGATAAATTGTAGCAGGAAATCAGTCTCATTATCAGATTAACGCCCTTGTCTTTCAATTTTGTTGTTGTGTAATAAGAACATTTAAACTATGTTTGAAGGTATTAGGTACAAATGATTAAATGCAACCTTACCTTGCTCACAAAAATCTTTCAAATCTTGACTGGTTTTAAGGGACGATTTAAATTACCCCCTATTTATTTCCTTCGGTTGCTCTGCATTTCCTGCGTCAATATCGTAATGGTCTCGTGTAGTACACGATTGTTGTAATTTTGAATATACTGTAACAAGGTTGCTTCAGGGGGACTTTCAATGAATTTACTAGAACACAGACCTGAGATTAATTAGTTATTCATTCGACAGCAGCAGAAAAAAGGTTCCACTTGACTCTATGGTGAAGAGCTTTAACTGTGTAATACCTCTTCATTTGATGGCAGGCTTTGACCTGCATGTGAATGAGGTGAGCTTTTGCCAAACGCATCAATGCGTATCAAAGGCAGTTCATTGCCAAGAGCTAATTGTAATTTACACGCAGCTGCAGAGGTTGAAAAGTAAATCCTCTCGGCCCAATCAAAGTGGCAAATTAAATTTGCGTCCGTTTGACTGTCGGTCTGACAAGCATCGTTGTCTTTGTGCGTGTAATCCGAGGCGAGCCGTCACTGTCTGGAAACGTGTGTAGTCCACCTATTCCCTTTCACGCTCCGATTCAATTACGCGCAGGACGAGGCTGGGAGGCTGTGTGCACGTGTGCGTGTTTGCAAATTCCAGAGTCACAAACCGCACTTTTCAGCGCCGCGAGGTCGGTCGGCCTGCTCGCCAGCCGGAGCGCTGAGCACGCACTGTTAACTAACAATTATAGTCGTTGTTTTGCGCGAGCGAAACGTAATCTGCGAATAAATCATGCAGCTCGCATGCATATGTACATGCATATTTATGCTTGTGCCTAGTACAAAGGCGCCGCGCGCACCAAACGCGTCAGTGATCAATATTCCACTTGTTCGCCGGTGTTGGGCTCTCTCGTTCCACGCCGAATGAGTCCAAATTACGCCGGCCGCGACCAAATAAAGAGTGCGTAAAAAGTTGTATGGTGCGGTCGACGAATGCATGTACGCGTGTGTAGCAAGGCCTTTTGAAATTCTATATATGAGCGCGCCGTGGACTTTTTCATCATAAAATTGCGGTGAAATTGGATGGATTCGGTTGTTCCCTCCCTGTAATTGACCGAAATCACAGGGCAGTGGCGCGGAATGCAACCCGGCCGAAAGTTTGCTCGCGCGCGAAAATCGGCTGCCATAATATTGAATTTCCGTCCCATACGTAGATGCTAGTTGGGCACACGTTTTCATCGATGACACTCAAGCGTTGTTTGCAGATTTAATCTAATTAGCGTCGTTTTATGTTGCAGGAAAAGTGTCGGAGGCGCTGGCTGTTGCCGGAGGCATAGCAAAACTTCCCTGTGATCTCAGCTCTTCGGCACCTGGCGACAAAGTTCAATTAGTTATGTGGTTCTTTGGCACCAAGGATTCACCGATCTACACGTAAGTTAACTTTTCGTCAACCGCCTAGCGCCCAAATTTACTTACAAACGCTTACCACCACCACCAGTGACCCATTTCCGAGCCTTCTACCTGGAACAGCTTGTAGTTAAACTCTTCGAAAGTTGACTTTTCCCAATATACCATGACACATAAATTCTAACAATTCTACTAAGAGCAACTGGGTATGCTTCCGTTATACTTTGTTAATTTTAAATTCTCTTTTACGGTTCCTCCAAAACCATAACTAGCAGGGAAACTCTTAGGGTTTAAGTCAGTTGCAGATTTGTTGAATTATAAGCTTATAGAGCACCAGGTGAAAATATTTATATAATTTAACGGTGCTGTGTATGAGTTACGAAGCGCTGGAGGAGAAAATCCTTTTGGTAATGGTTTTTAAATCGGATATTTCAACCAGAATCTCATTAAATGAATTTCTAAGGGACATTCTGTTTGACGAATCCATCGATTTTTCAACTGTTTGAGGGGAACATAGCTCCATATTCCATATTTGCTACTGGGAAAAAAGTTAAATAAATAACTTTACCTAAGTTTCCAACTCTAAATAAACTCATTTAGGTCAGGAATTCAGATTCAGACATTTTTTTTGTTTAGTTAAGCCAAATATTTACAGGGGTGGCTCTTAAAATAAGTCAGGTGTAGCCTTTTTGGGCTGTTAAACATAATAATCACACGATATATCATGGAATATTATAAACTGTAAGGTCAATGAGCAAATATTGGACGTTTAATCAACTTTGAGAGTACATTTGCTTTATGATTAAGTATAAAGAGGTTTAAAAACGGAACGGTACGCGTCTAAACGTAAAGCTGGAATATAAATAATTTTTGGCACTAAAACAAGGCTTTTGGATGGTTCCTAATTTGAAATCATGAATCAAATCCAAATCGAATGCGTTTCATGCCTCTTATTTTTCCCTTGAATGCGTGCACACATTGCATTCTCTTGTTCATAGTCACAGAGCAAACGGCTTGAGCCGTCGAGCAAACGGTGGAAAGCAATTGCGAGCGGTGAAAACTATGCGTAGTTGCACGATAAAGGGATGATTTACGCGCACTCCTTTCAGCAGCAAAATTTGCCACATTGGTTCTTATCGCGCGCCAGAATTCCTTGTGGTCCAAAGTTCGAAGCATACGCCACTTTTCCCCCATTCTTCAGTCGGCCCGCCACTTTCATAATAATAATAATAAAGTGCGGCTCTGGCGCGCACGCGGCGCAAGTTGCCAAAGAAGTGCAAACTTCGGGCATCAGTTTTCTTAAGACTATTAATCCCCCGCCAAAGAATTAATAATGACGCGCCGTTGGTGACGTTTCCCCCTCGCCCTCGCGCAAGTGATTTTCCGAGCAAGCACACCACTTCTTGCTCGATCCCAACACAGAGGCACCCAACTAACTAACTAACTAACCAGCCCCAATCAAGATGCTGCCTATGTTCTATAATAATACCGCGCCCAACTTTGCTGCTGGCGTTGATGATGATGATGATGGAAAGTGTGTGTAATCATGGCTCGGTGCACGCTGCTCGGCAAAGTAAACCTATTGTAGGGAACAATAGTTGGTGTGCGATGTAAACAATAGGCGATAAGACCGGATGCGATGCTGGCTGTTTCGCGAGAGAGCACGAGAGAGAGAGAGAGAGAGAGAGAGAGAGAGAGAGAGAGAGAGAGAGAGAGAGCAAGTCTCATCCCTCCCGTAATGGTTGCGGGCTTCCCTGCTTGCTTGCCAGGTAGCATCGCACCCCTTTCGTATCGCCTTACCTGCCGGCTAATTAGCGTTCCCGAAAAGGGTTGCTGACAAAAGCGGCAAAGTACAGCAGCCCATTAATTTCGACCATGCGCGATTTATGCTCAACCTGTTTTAATTGTGTGCTGCCACCGCTTTCCGCCTCGCTACCCCCTTCTAGATTTGCCTTTTGAAAAGCAGCTGGTGATAGTTGTCACACCTCTTCTTTTGCAGTCTGGATAGGCGAAGTACACCCGACGACGGCAAGCACTGGTCGGAAAAAGAGAAGCTGCAGGGACGCGCCTACTTCCGCCTTGATGACGACCCTGCGAAGCTCACAATCGAGGACGTCAAGGAGACGGACCAGGGCCAGTACAGGTGCAGGGTGGACTTCAAGAAGTCGCCAACTAGAAACTCGGTCGTTAACCTCGCCGTCATACGTGAGTACACTTTTTGTTGCTCAAAAATAGTTTTTTTTCAGTCGGTCAGAAGCACTTAGATTTTCTGTTTTAATAAATTATGTTATGTGCAATTCGATCGTAGGAAGTTTTTGTCCTCCGCTCGCACTAAAAAACTCATGTTACTGAAAAGGCTTCTGACCTTGCCAGGTGACTGCTCCCGATTAAAAATCTATGTTAACAACATGTAGCAGTGTTTTATGGGTTTCAACTGCGCAAATGTCCGCAACGCTGCAAATTTAAGAATAACGAGCTGTGGAAATTTCAATTCACTGCGACAGCCCATAATTCACGGCCTAGCGTTTTTTCGCCTCGGTCGACCCTGCCGCGCGCCATTTCAAAACCACAGTCGCGCGCGCGACCGCAGCCAAACGTTTTTGAAATCGGAGCCAAACATCGATTTTTTGCGACTCTGCACATTTTTCGCCCGCTTGTCCGGAGGCAGGTGACCGCACAAGCGGCTAAAGCGTGCGCGTGTCAGTCGTAATGATATTTGCGTGTTCGCAATTAAGGCTGAGGCCTGGCTCCAATTATGCCAGGCGCCGCATTGTCCTGTGTTAATATTTGTCGTGGCTATACTACTGCGCTGCTGTTGGCTGTTTGCGCGATGTACGTGCATGTGTGCTGAGCCGAGCGGACGCAAACACTCTCGACGGCGGCGAAAAATGCGTCTTAGAGGCGTCGACGGGTTAGTTTGTTTACCTGGACGAGGTGACAAGCAGGGTATGCAAGCGTCCGGCTCGCTCCTGTGCGCGCGACAGCCGCTCCAGTTAAGAGGATTAGCCCGCAAGTTTCACACCTTGGCTACTACATACAAAGCCCGCAGTTAAATAAGCTTTATGACTCGCAGCAGCAGACGCCAGGCGCAGGTAGGCGGCCGGTCGGTCAGCCCTGCCCCGGGCACCGCAGATAAACTTTGCACTAATCCTTTTTGGAATAATCGCACGTGCATTCATTGACTTTGTGCGCGAATGTTTGCATTAACTGGGCACTGCGGTTCATTAGCATGCACCAAACGTAATATGAAAGTGCAATTCGTGCCTCTGCAGTGAAGAATCGAACTACTATACTCAACTCTAGAGTGCAATATGGTATTATTTGCATTTCCGTATGGTCAAGTGAGAGACGCAATCATTAATTCATTTTATGAGCTAATTGTCGTATTTCATGCTGGGTTTTTTTTATAATTCCAAGATACGATGCTGTATTCTTTATTACTCAACCGCACAATGTCATCTAATCACGGAAGCTAGGCATTAAGTCTTTCTTGGCAGGGAGCAATCTCACGCAACGGACCATAAAACACCAAAACCATTTTCGTGGCTCCAGTTTAACGATAAAAATCCTAACCAGGCACTTGTTACTTTAGCTGAGAACGAGATTAAAAATCAAATTATGCCTAGTTGTGAGAGAGATCCATTGAAACCTCTATATAGCAACAAGCCACCTACTTCTCTTCGAGTTGGCCAACAAATTAGAATCTAATTATTCAATCCCGACGACGAAGTGGAGTTTCAAGCTGGCAAAAAGTTTGGTCGAGCCGAGAGATAAATGCTTTAATCTAGTGTAGACGGGCGTAATATACTTCTGCAAGCCGTGCTGTAACATAAAATTCTTCCAAAGTTTAGCTCGCCGCGGCGCGTAAGGACGTAAAAAAGGGCACGCCAAGTTTGCAGCTCGGTGAAAAATTTACAAAACCGACTGCTTGCCTTCAGCGGGAAGCGCGTGTGCATGCAAAAATAGCCAGCGAACACGGTAGTTCGCAGACAAGTTAGTTTCGCAGCGTGCCGCTCGGCAAACATAAATTTATGTAAAACTTTCGAAATTAAAAACTCGTTTAAGCGAATGCTACAGGCCTGGCTGTCACCCTGCCAAGGTGAAAAATAAATTTCGCACCCCACTCACATGTGAGCCTGAGAAAACGAGTTCTTTTAAAAGTTTTAGGTTGAGGCCCGCGAGTATTTCGCTTTTTATTGCTTTGAACTTGTTGCTGCTGAAATATGGAATTTGATCCGAATTTTTGAAAAATACGAGCGTGGTCTTGGTTAAAATAGCACAGTTGGAGCAACAAGTTTGCCGAAATTTAAATGCGTGCACTGCCGGAACGCTGCCGCCGCGCTAAAATAAATAAATAAATAAATGCTTGAATCGGCCCTCTAAACAGCATGCACGGCTCACGTGAGGTAAGCGAGCAAAAGAAAGAAGTGAAGTGCTCGCGTAAGTTGCGCAAACATTGTGATTCGTAAATATTTGGAAGGTAGACAGAGCGTAGCATCATTGAATAATCCGCATGGTGGAAATAAACCGAATCATCGTATTTATTTTGTCCACTAACTAGATGAGCGGATTATGAATAACAGAGCCGGCACTATTTGTTTGTTACGCAAATTGATTGTGTGCTACGAGTTAGCAATTTCACTTCACCAACTCGCTCAAAATTGTCGCAAACAAAATCTTTCAGGAAAAAGAAAACTACTGCAAACTTAATTAAATATTTGCTTTCGTTGTCGTCAAAATGTTGACAAATGCGAGGTTTTTTCATATCCGAGCTCTATGGCATAAGATAATATTTTTATAGGAAATATATGTTTAGAATCTTATTGAGTCCCTATTAGTTAAAGTTTTTCGATTCATCCGTACAAGGATGAATTATTGATCATACAGAAATAAAGCAATTAGTTTAAGAGCTTTCTCAAAAAACTAGCGTTTTGCTCTCAAACGTGGCACCACTGCTTTTTGGCAAAATGGTGTAGAAGATTGGCCCCGTTGCCAGTCTTCAGTCGACAAAGGTACGACGCTTGAATTAACTTGATTGTTGAAGGAGCACGCAGTGTTGGAGAGCGTGAGATGCTTTTTTCTGCACCAATACGCAAGGCGTCCCATTATCAAATTGGCCGGCCGTGGTCCACTCAACAACTGCGGTCTGGTTTGAGCGCTCCGACTTTCCCTTTTTGCGCAAAAGTGGTTTGCGTGGGCAGAGAGGCAAAGAAACGCTGGAAAAAGAGATAAAAGCAGCAAAATGGAATTTGTTGTTGTTTGTTGCTGGATTTTAGGAACTGTAGCAATTCCGTTTTGGTAAAATTTGTGCCAAAATTATTTCAAGGTTGGAATATTGCTCTAAAATTCAAAAAGTATGTATGCTCTGCCTTATTATGCAAATAACTAGCATTTATAAAAATATATTACATTTGATTTTTGAATACACAGACTTTTGAATTGAAGTTATCATTATGCCAACAATAAAAGATCGAGTTGATTATTATATTCGACAAAATATCAAATTATCTGAAAGAGAAGCTAGTTTTGCCATATTGCTGTCCATCAATTAAATATTAACATGTTAAAGAGAAATATGAATGGAGGGTATTATTGAAAGAATGGGCAATTTTGGAGCACAATTTTCAAATCGGTGTTTTCGTGTAGTTTGTCGCGAACTCACGTGCAAAACAAGTAATCGCCGAGAAAGGTTCGCGTCATCTTCAAGCGTAAAAATCCCAGCAATTGTGTTGCCCAGGGAGTGAAGTGTGCTGCTGATGGTGCCGATTCGAGTACATGAAAGCATTGGCGGCGCACACATACATACATGAAAAAGAAAGAGAAGCCCGATAATTCTAGCAACGAAGGAGAAACAGAAAAATAAATTGAAATGTTCCTCTTTCTCGTGTGTAATCTCTTTCCTTGTTCCGCCAAAAGGAATCTCTCTCTCTCTCTCACTCTCTCTCTAATTGCAGTCGGAAGCGGTTCCTTTGAAGCAGTGCGCGCGTTTTTCCACCATTAATGGCGCGCAACACTTCTCTTCTCGCCACTGGCCACTTTGCTGCTGGACACGCCGCCTTTTTTATTAATATTATAGACGCCATCGTCGTAGGGTCGGTCATTAATGCCGGCGTCGGAGCGAACCGAATAATCCTGCCGCGTCGAACGGGCGTGAATGGAGAGCGAGTTAAATAGTATTTTAGCACCTCTTCTGCGGATAAAGCTCTGCCTACTTTATTGGCTCTCGGGAGATCTAATTACTCGAGATTATGTCATAAGCCGAAATGACTTTTCAAGCAGCTGCAACCCTCTCGTCGGGGCTGCCAGTGCTGCTCAGCCCTCAGCTTGCCACTCAATCTCGCCAACTCGTTGTGACACCCGGCCAGACTGAAAGATGCAGCCTTCTGTTTTTGTCACTTTTCAATTTATTGATTGATGCCTCCAATGCTGGGACACAACGGCGCGCACCGTAAATCCGGCTTTTTAATTAAACCAGGCGCGCGTGTGACAAACGACGGGTTACGGATTTGCCACGATAAAGAGTTATTTTCCAATCACGCTATCAAGATTTCCCAGTGGCTGTTGCTTTCCCGCGAGATCGAATCAAAACACATTAGTTTGTGGCTCTTCAAAACACCATGATAAATCCGCAATAGCGCTTACGCTGGAATTCATTTTATGATGCCAGAATAGAGAGAGTATTTAATTAAAGCTGTAGAGTCAACTTAAATGAATTTTTAAAGCTCTAATTGAATTTCATGAGGATCTAAACTTCATTGCTTCATGCAATTACCAATACATTAATTTTTAATTACAAAAAACATTCACTTTATGGTCACGAAGGGCGATCCGTAACTCTTTTTATCGTTCTACAAACGACTGAAAAATTAAATATTAATTTGTGCTGCGAGTTTTGATGTCAAAATAAGGCTCTCTCGTCTCTCCAAATGGAACAATATTAATAAACCCGAGAAAAGCAGGGAAAGATGTGCACGGGGTGGCGTATATTGTACGAAATTTTACGAGTAATCCTTTTAATTTCCTGAATTCAACAAAACCTTCTGCAGCCGTAAAACGAGCCTTGTCTGCCGTTAATGCTTTGTCAGAAGTGCCGGGTGAGCAGTCCTTTCTCCTGCCCACCGCACTCGACGTTTCGCATTGTACACGTTTTTAATAATGCAGTTATGAAAGGGTTCATTCTGTATAGATTACAAAAGTGTCGGGCAATAAAATATCCGCACGCGCGTATAATTCTCGCAAACGTGAACACTGGCACAGAAAGATAAATCCTCTACTGGTGCAAAACAAAATTTACGCGCTTGCTCCCTCGCTCATCTGTGGATCAACGCGGGTCCGCGTCTGTGCACATGCGAACATATTAAATAATATATCAGACGCGGTCCGTGCCCGCGGTGCCGAGTATATTTAAAATAAATTTGGCCCAGCTAGGAGCTGCCGCCGTTGTTGTTGGTCGCGCCAGAAAGCGGAGTCGAGCAGGAAAACACACGTTTATTTTATACGTACGCTTTTTGGCGCATTTTTCGCCGCTTTTTACACACCATACGAACAAAAAGCTTGCAGGCGCTGGCCGACAAACCAGTAGTCTGCGTGTAATGGTAAATGAATGCTGAAAATGGACCGGCATGGAATTTATTAGGCTGTGGTTTCAGATAAAAAAGGGCGCGAGTGGCTTCATAGAGAGCGGCGTAATATTTTTTAGGCCGCACACAGAGCGTGTTCTAACTACCGGGCACAATTTTATCGATGCCTCGCAAATTTATTTCCGAGAATAAAGTAACACGTGCATACCTTGCTGCGAAATGATTATTTTATTGGATATACATTCCGAACGCGCGTATATCACCGGCGGACGGGTTTTGCACGGAATCCGTCCCGTTTGAAATTAGCCCCATATATTTCCAGCAGGCAGCTAAAGACCAATTCTCCGCTTGCAAAAAATTGGACCGACGCGCAAATTGCCCGATTGAGCTCTTCTACGCTGTAATGGTTTTTGTTCGTAACGTGAAGACTTGCAAGGATGACAAAATCGTCCAAATTTCATAACACCCCAAAATCTCGAAATTGAGAAAAAATCAACTTCTGCTCGGGAAATTTAGTCAGTCTTAAAATAATTTTTATTGACATATAAAGCATAAATAGTATAAAAATAAAATATAATATTCTTCTCATTTTAATAACTGTCAATTGAGATATCCACTCATTGTTCCTCATCAATAAGTAATAAAAATCTCTCAAATAACTTTGATCCATGAATAAAAGCTTTCTAGAAAAAAGCTAAACGAATCTATCCAAAATGTGGGTAGAAATTCCTCGAGTGCATCTCTTTTTTCCCATCAGGAAATGCCAGCATTTAATTAAATAAGGGCTCAGGCCGCAGGTAGGCACAATTAATTTTTACCGAGATGTCGGCTGGGCAAAAAGCGGAGAATTCCCCGCAGCTGAAAAGCCCGGTGTTCGCTCACACCTCAGCAGTCAGCTAATTAACAATTTGGCTAAATTGCTAGTCCAGCTGGAAGCAGCGGCAGCCCCGTCGAGAATTCATGCAGGCTGTCGGAATGCAACTTAATTTGCACGCTCACGGGACCAAAAACCAAACAAGCCCTACTTTGAAATTCAGCATCTTGCCGCCACTTTTTGCGCCTTCATCACGGCTGCTGCCACTGGAGTTTGTTTTTCGCCCTCGCTCACTTTTAATACCCAACGAGCGAGCGGGGATGAATTTGCTTTCGCATGCGGATGCTGCGACACACACGCGCTCTCGAAAGCCCGGCGCTCTTGACAAGTGTGTCCCCTCGTTGGTATAAACAATGTGTGTCTTTCTCGTCGCGTTCAGACTGATTAAGTATTCCAGGCAGTGCCCTGCAAATTGCATGTATCAACACTCATCTGCATTTCCAGCTACACCACTCGCACAACTAACTAATAAAAAGCGGTCCACTCGGTCACTACATGCATGCGAAAGTGTTGTTGTCGCAGAGCCAGCCACACGCTCCGAAATTCGCAACTTGCTAAGAAGTGTTGTTGTTTCTCCTCTTTTCTGCTCATGCTGACGGCGCACGCTTTTCCTACTTTATTCGTTTCGAGTCCTCTTCTTGTTTGCTCCAGTTTTTGCACATATAGGTGCGCTGAATGCGTATTTCAGACTAATGTTGTCATGGAAGTTGCAAAGGCATCACTTTTAGTGAGTGCCAGTAGCACACCAGAACAACGAAAAATCAGCAAATTTGTGCACTTCCGTGAAATATGTTGATGAAATATTTCTCTTTGAACTTAATTTTGTTTTATTTTCTTTTTATTACTGAAATTTTCGAAAACTTGGTATAAAAATTGACATTAAACCAGTTGAAGTTGGAGCCAGTGAAATGGAGTTTGAGTGTTTTCCACAATATGAACCAAAATTTCTGGCTCCATAATTGCTCGGTTAATCAAATTCTTGTCAGTGCCAAATCAACGGTAAAATAATCATTTCACAGAATTCATGATTGCCCGAATAACTAGAAATTTCATTCAACCTATAGATTTCCATTTGAAACCACAAACCATCAGTGCGCTGTGTGCCGCTTTGCATTCAGGCAGGCGGCCGTCGCTGTTTCAGCGCCAATCAACGGGCGTCATTATTCTCGAATCAACTAGCGAGTGGCGCAGCGCAAATGAGCTATTTAATAATGCCGTGCGGTGCAAATTAACTTTGCATGCAGACGCGTATGCTGCAGGCCTGCAAATACGCATTTTGCACGCACAAACAGAGCATGTCGGAGCCGCAGACACGCCGCCGCTTTGCGTGCAGGCTAATTTCATTCTGCTGAACGAATAATTAGCGACGCGAGAGCATACAAGAAACGAACTGTGTGCGCATTGTATCCGTGTGTGTATGGGCAACATACGAGTTGAATGGTTTACTGAGGAATGGCAGCCAATGCGTCTCATGTAAATGGCGAAAGTGCCACTTACGGACGCGAATTATTTCCTTTGATCTCGCTCGTATTGGCTGCTGAGTGCACCACGTTTGATTTGAGCAGGCTGGCTGACTGACTGACAGTCACTTGTGCGCTACGAGTTTGCTGTTGACGACCAAATCCATCGGGTGGAAATTTCTGACATGTGGCATTATGTGTTTGCTCACTAAATTGCAAGACTAGAGCCTGAAACACGTACACATGCGCGCATACAGGTGCATTCAATTCCTACAACCAACAATGAGCGCAGTATCAAAGGCAGGAGTCGAGTGTTTGAGCTGCACTATAGCAATTGAAATAAGCAACTGTCTTTCTTTTTGATCATAAATAAGGAAATAGAAGTAGAAAAATACATATCGATTTGAAAATGATCAAAAGACTGAGCAGACTGGATATATTTTTATGTTACGAAATTCTGTTTATAGCCTGGAATGGCTACAGTAAACTGGAATAGCAGATATTTTTAGCGTGGTGCAAAATTTGAATTCAGGCGTGCTCTCTGCAGATACTGCAAGATGGCCTCACAATGGATTTGCATTAGAACAACACACAGGCCGCAAATCAGCATGCGTGCGTACACGTACTTATCCTCTGGCGAAAATTAGCACGCGCCCCATACATTCTCACGCGGCTTGCAGCCCACATATGTATGTAGGCGCGCACGCTATTTACTCGCATGCTTCCTCCGTGCACACATGCGTTGTCTTTGATCGTGCCGGCGAAAGAGCTGGAGAGTGAACGACATAATAAAAACAAGCCACCCGCACCACGCATAATCCAACAGGGACTCCCTCCTGTATTTTCGCGCTAAATATTTGCACTCCATACTGTGTGTTCGCGAGCGCTGTGTGTATGATGTGTGTGTTTGCAAACGTGAAGGCGGAAGAGTTCCTGCGCAATTCAAAGCCGAGCCGGCAGACAGATCGTCGGCTCGTCTTCTTCCCGGCGTCGTCACGTGCGATTCAATCAAGCGAGGCACATTTACAAACTCTCAGGCACATTTCCCTGAGGTTCGCATGCATGCGCGAGTGATGAGTTGTGATTTTCCACTCGAGCTGCCCCCACGATGCAGACAGCAATATTGAATTATTTCTAGCCCAGAGGAGTGCGCCCTTTTGTTTGCTCGAGCGCTTTTTCTGTGTCGCACGCGATAAATGTGCATTAGAGAGAGTACACTTTTAAATTAAACTCTCCTCTGCAATATTTTACCTCCGTCCAAGTGCTCAGATATAAATGCGCAGTTGTCACGTGATTTTCAGACCAAGAACGATTTTATTTCTAGTTTCTATATTTGTTGAGTTCTCCTGAAATACGTTGTCAAAAATCTGAGCTTTCCATTATCACAGCCACGTATTTTGAAGGTCTTTATCAAAACGTATTGTACAAAAAGGCCTCTTACTGTGCACTTGTCAGTCTTCTTGATAATAACCTGCCCTTTGTTGGTAAACAACAACGACCTAATATCGGTGTGAATGAAAATTCGTTCCCGGAATCGTTTCTAAAGAGCGTTTCAAATTAATAGCTACAAAAGCGACGTGGCGCTGACCATAAATTTCGGGAAATTTTGTCATCGCTAATGAGAAGTCCTTATGAAAACCAACAAAGCACCCTGTTTCCACTTACTTAGCACTTTTTGCAAACTGTTAATTTATAAATTTCATAGAGCTGCTGACTGGGGAGAGCTTTTTGTAAGCGCAGCCCCCTGGTTGGTGCGTCTCCTGCCTTTGTGACTCAGGATTCCGTAATAAAAAGCAGTGCACTACAAAAGGTGCGGCTGTGCCTGCACCTTTTGCACCTACCCCCTCGTAATTTTAATTACTCAGAGTCTGTGCATCATGAGAGTGTTCATCATCCGACGTACAAAAGAAAAGTGTGCTGCTACAGCGTCATCCACTCGCTTGCAAAAGAAATTCAAGTGCGCGTGAGAGGAACGAGACGCACTCTTCGCGTGAAACAAATTGTTTGTACTTTATTTTAAACAACGCCGTGTTTTCCGGCCGGAAATTCCATCATTAAAATATGCAAATGGATTCTGTGCAAAATTATAAACTTTAAAATATGGTTTATTTTAATTTGATGGCACAAGTTTTATGGTGATGTATATCCGTGAGAAATAATCTCATGACGGAGCTTCTTGCGGCGTTAAATTGCTTTGGAAAATGTATTTTTTACAAAAGGCCTTCGTCTCTGCGCGGCTAGACAACTTTGGAAGAGAATAGCGCAATTCGAATTGTTGCTCTCGTGTGCTTGAACTAATTTTGCCTTCCGCAAGGCAGAGAGACGCTCGCGGCCCTTTTCCGTTTCACACTCCAACTAACGCTCGTCTTAATTATCAGCCCAGCGCAATAATCAAATTTGCGTCTGCCAACTTGGGCGAAAGAGCCGATTCTCGTCTTGCCCTTTTGTTCTATTTACCCGCCGAGCGAGTGAGAAAGAGGCGCCGCCGAGTTTCTGCAGAGAGCACATCTGCCAGTCGTTGGTTTGTGTACAAAGTTGGTCGGTCGTCCGTGGTGCATGCAGGCTTCTGAGCGCGCGGGCGGGCGGGTAGGTGGGTGGGTGGGTAGGTCTCATTCGCCTCAGCCCGTAAGCACAGACATTTACAATTTAAGCTGCTCTAGCTGCAAGCATTTTCAAACTTTGCCCATGCACACTACTTGCCCGTCGTGTGTGGCTATATTCGCCCGTGCATGTGCCTCCGCCACCCCCACAGCCCTGACTCTCGGACAATTTGCATAAGGCCTCCACTACACTCTTTACCTGACACCTAAATGTGCCCTCGCTAGCTGCTATCGAGCAGCCATGAATAGTGATGACGGCAGAAAGCCAAGAACCCTCCACTACCTACCCCGCCAGCCCACCCGCACGACGGGGATTATTGCGATATGTGTATTACTTTATCTGTGGCTGGGATTTGCAGAAAGTGGCCTCTGCATATAAATTTAAACAGCCGCATACACGACGCGCGCAGCTCAATTGTGCGCATAAATGAATATGCAAATTGCTCGTAAATTTCATTATTGCCATTGTACATTAATTGGGAGGTTTCACTACAATGGTCGGGCATTTGCGGTGTCAGGAGCTTTGGCACTTGGTCTATTTGATTGTTTTGTTTACTAAAGAATTTGAAATTTTTGGTCTACAATATTTGCATGATTTTCCATACATGAAAAATTGGAAATAAAATTCAAACTCAGCTGTGCAAACGGAAAGCAGGCAGAGCGAATATTTCAAAATTAGAGAGACATCATCAGTAGTGACAAAACCCCCAAAAATCATTAACTCTATAGTAAAAAAAACATACACAAAATATCGGTTTGACTAGCAGAGTTGCATGTTCTTGCGTATATAAAAAGCTATAGTTTACCTTTGTTAGGACAAATTTTTGAATTTTCGTTCATGTAATAATAGAAAAAAGTATACACAATTTCGTTTATTCTAATAAACAAGTCAAAGATAAATTTCTTGAAATCTTCTTGAATCTCATGAAATAGTAATTCCCAACGCTGAATTTTTAAGACTTGATTGAATTTACAAATAAATAATTCCCTATTGACCTCTATTACCAACTTTGTCAATTAATCGAACAATTAGCATTTTTTTCTACTATATCTTTTTGTGCGCCCAAACCTAGCACGATTAAGGTAAAGTAGCAAAGAAGGAAATCAGCTGAGTGTCAAAAAGTTTATCCAAGAGACGCTGGGCTGAACACGGAATCGATTACTAATTTCGACTCTTTTGAAAGCTCTGAGCTGTTTTAACGTGCAGAAGCGAAGATGGGAGCGCGAGAAAAGTCAAACAACTTGGCGCCTTCTTTGCAAAACTATTCGCTCCGAGAAGAGATTTCAAAGCACCTGTCGTTGGATTAGGATTTCCGTTCTAATTAGCTACCCGCGGCCATTTCTGCGAAACTTTTCCAATTTAAATCTGATGAGACGCGGGCGTGTAGAGCGAAATTATGGATTCACCTTTGACGGCCGCACATGCGCCGGGAAATCGATGTTTCTTGATCCCTTAATGAAGGAGAGTGAGTGAATCCTTTTGACGACAGAGACATCCGGCTCACGCAAACTAGCTGCAGTGGCTAGCAGCGCGCGCGTAAGGATGGAGTGAAAAAGGAGGCTGGATGGCACTCAGGGAATTCAGACGCTTTCCTTCTCCGCACCAATCCCTCCTGCACGTAACGACGCTGCCGGAATTGCGCACAGGGAACATACAGCAATGGAAAATTGAAAGTCGTCGAGCGTGAAATTCCTTTATTGTTTTCAACTCCTTTGGTGAACGCAAAGCAAATTAATTTGATTACAGCCGAATGGAAGGAGCGAGTTCACTACTTTCCAACGACTTGCAAATAATAGCGTGCCACGTCTGTATATATACGGAATTTTGGCGTGCGCTCTTATTTGCAATTCTAAGTAAACGACAAATTG